>NW_014569684.1:270071-280300 GCF_001313835.1 Polistes canadensis | reverse complement strand
GTATCTTTTCATTTTCAATAAAAAAAAAAAAAGTGACTTATGCCACTTTCAAAATAAATATATATATATATATATATGTTGTTATCGTGAATTAAAATCTTATTCTATATTAGAATATATAGTTTTTTATATTTAATATTAAATAATTAACTCATCCTGTATAAAACTAATCATAAGATGACAATTGTTATCGATCTTAATATTTCAATATATTTTGTATTATTCTTATTAATTTATTATTTTGTCAAATGACTATCAATATATCGAGGAAAAAGTTTACAAGTTAAATTATGCGTAAGGATAAGAACGAAAGGATATGAAACTCGAGAATATGCGGGCTAATCGGTTAGGTCAAAGGGAGAAATATGCGATAATTTTATCTACGCTTAAGGACCCGATAAAACATTCTCCTCGATTAAAATCGTACGAATGAAAATGCAAGAAGGGGGAAAAAGAAGGATGATATTTTATTTATTTATATATTATTTCTATTTCTTTCTTCAGAATAATTTTTGCAATTATCGATCTCGAGGGAGACTCATCATCCGTTCATCGATCGCATCACGAATGAAAAAGAAAAAAAAAAAAAGAAATAACAAAGAAGTATAGGAAACGATCGGTGTTATGACAACGAACGGTCACTTTATCCAAGTTTAGAAAACATTGTTCTCCTCGGTCCTATCGTTAGAACGATACCAGTCGTTCCCGTACACGGGAGAAATGGAATACCATTTCGATAGGATCGCGTTAGGGAGAGATCTTGTTTTCATCCTATCACAGAGTAATACTGTTGGGGTGGGGGAGGGGGGGACACGTGTTCGTAACCCATTTCCAGAGGCCATCATCACAACCATAGACATCGAACCATCGGACAACGTCGAAGGTGATCCGATATCTTTCGAATTCGAAACATTCGCGTAATTAATATCCCTTCAGACGATTCATCCAAATCCTTTAACGAAGATCATATAGTTATTTTATAACATAAGAACGAATTATTACAATTAATATATTATAATATAATATGTTATCTCTTTCGTTAAAGATCGTAATTGATTAATGTCAAGATTTGTATGATGAAATGTCAATGCGTGCCAAATGTTGTCGGTGATAGATCCAATATTACAATATTTAGGTTTATTCTTATGTTAATATTTTTTGGATGTGCACTAATTCTTTGTGGCATAGGATTTCAGATAATAATCCTATGTTGCATGGATATTTTATATTGTGTTTTAAATGAAACAAAATTGTTATATTTTTATTAGTAAAGGTATCTCTTACATAATGTAAAAACATAAAAAAAATAGTAATAATTTAATTAAATTTATTGTTATATGGGGTGGGATTCAAATAGTTTCACCATGCTTATGCGCATGCAGTTATTGCAATATTTCAAGGTGGGACTAAAAATGTCCTAACATGCATTACGGTGCATCGAAAAGGTGGGAGACTTTTAATTCCAACGTGACTCAAAAAGTTAAGCAACTATGTGAATTATAAAGGAAATTGTAATCAGACATTTTTCTTATCCAATTCTTTTTTCCTTTTCTTTTTTTTTTTCTTAACTTATAACACGTAAGTGTTACACGAGTTATATATTTTAATTCGAAATACTATGTATAATACGTACCATCTCATGTTTATATTACATGATTCATATGTAATTATGAGATTTCTAGTAATTAGTAGTAATAACGGAAATAGGAGTAGCATACGATGCTGTTTGTTCCGGTATAGGATATTAGCTTGACAATGAATAGGATTCGGTGTACTATTCTAAAAGATACAATAATATCTAGATATATGATGTTACTATTGACGTGTTCTAATTGGATAATAACGATTGTAATTTATTCTACTTAGAAATGTGATTATAACAAATTTATTCAATAACAAAATAAAACAAATTATATATAACGGATTAAGACTTAACGAAGTGTAGATGTTTTGTGTTTTGAATATTATAAATAAAAAGAAGAATGTATATCTGCTTAAAGAAAAAAGACGCTGAACTTTAGAGATTAAGGTAACATGTAATATTTTATAATGTATGGGTCCGATGTATTTCGTAATATAAAAATAACAATAAAATAAAATTTCCACTTGTTGAAGAAGTCCCAATAAAAGGACGAAACGTCTAACTTATCAAAATTAAGTTCTATTTCTTTTTTTGATGTCCAAATTCCCTATGATACCTTCTTATTAAGAATTTTATTTTTGGACGAGAAAAACAACTAATTTAATAATAATAGTCCAATAGTACACGTAATTAGAGTCAACAAGAAGAAAAAGAAAATATTTAAATGGACTTATTAGATAAGTTTCGAAACAAAAATGTTTCCCAATTGTATATCAATCAGTTTACTTATTAGAATGAACCGATTGATCGATCAATTAAGTATTATAGATAAATATGACGATGGTGAAGCTGGGGAAAAGGAAAGGTGGGTGGTCAGTCATCTTGGTTGCAGAAAACGACGACATTCGCATTCCTGAAATGCTGCGAGTTCCACGAGGAATCGGCATCCGGTGCCGATAAGCGAAATACAATACTTTAATGACATCACGCTGTGAAATGGCAGAGACCTCAATCTGACAGGAGCTAACTACCAAAACGATCGGTGCTGGTGTTACACATCTCTCTTATTCTTCGAACGAGGATAACTTCGCTTTTCTTTTTTATCCTTTTCTTTTTAAATATCGTTCGTATTTAAAAAACACCTCGTGCCACAAACCGTGAACTCATTTCGCGTTCCACAAAAATATTTCAACAAGCTTAATAACGCAATATCAGCTGACGCGGGATTTATGTATACATATATATATATATATATATATATATATATATATATTTTTTTTTTTTTCGTACAAGGACAATTCTCACGAAACGTCGTTGCAATAACGATTACGAAATTGCAAATCTTACAGAAAATTTCTTGACTACTCGTTGATATTGAGAAAAGTGTATGAACAATAATGGATTTTTAAATGCAAAAATTTGACAAATTACGGAAGGAATTAAAATCCGTAAGTTTGTTCTTTTTAGTTTCGTTTTGTTCTGATAAAAAATACTTGATTATTATTAATAATAATAATAATCATTACGGAGAATTCTTATTCGTTCTGTCACATTCGGTGTTTCATTTTCTTCGTAACTAATATACGCAGCTGCGAAAGTTTATAAAAACAATCGATGGCACGTGCAACCTGCACCAAAGAGAGTAACGGATGCACAAGAGACGACGGCGAGGGGTTGTTGTAGCAGTAATTCAAGAGGGGTATTCGGGGGTTTTGCACAGCTAATCACGAGCAGCAGCAGCAGTAGCAGCAGCAGCAGATCGAGTAGCAAACCGAGAAGACTACTCGCGTGCTATTTTGATCGCCATCTTGATATGCATCAACGGCACGTGACTTTTTATCAGGATACTACAATTAACCATTGAGAATCTGTCGAAAATATAATACCCATCGTTGTTAACTTGATATATCTGACAATTAACGGACGCGTTAGAGCCAAACGATTCAACCTTTTTCCTTTTAAGGGGTTACATGGGTTTGGGACTTTCAAAAAAATTCCTTTTTTTTTTTTTATCTTTTTAAATTCTACAACTCATCTAGAATATTGTATTCAATTTTGAAGTAGTAGTTTTAAAGATAGAGCCTTGGGAAGTTCCACTCTTTAATGGCTCTTATACCAACACTCAAATCTTTAAACGCGTTTTTCTCAAAACGCTTTTTCTAAAGTCGGTTGTCAAGATTTCTCGAAAACTATTTAACCGATTTTCATGAAATTTGCTACACGTCTTCGTGATACTGTTGACAAGGACTTGGACGAAGGATTTGCGTTTTTTGCATAAAATCGAATTTTAAGAAACCAAAATGTGGTGCAAATTGTAGCGAAATTTGAATGTTCTTGCTAAAAACGTTGCCAAAAATACAAATTTCAATTTTTGTTTTCCTTCGTCCAGTTTCTAGTTTTAAGTATTCACTAAAAGGCCCTATTTTTTCAACAGAAAAACCCCCACCGTTTATGAGTTCTGCAGTCAACGCGAAAACACTTTTTTTCGGTGGGGTCACCGGAAATGACGTCGCAATGGCTGAGTTTAAAATATTTTTCAACCAAAATTTCAGAAAATGTTCTTTAAATATGTATCTTAAATGCTAAAACAAGTTTGAATAATAATTCCATTTTTTATATAGAAAAAAAAATTGTTGAAAATATGCTATTTTTTCCTGATGTAAACCCATGTAACCTCTTAAAAAAGGCCGAAAGTATCGACTTTAAAACGAATCAACGAACCCGATTTTTTCAGATCAATTAAAATATGATATTTTGCCGCAACCATCTTATTCATCGGATCTTTCGCTAATTAACTTTCATTTTTTAAAACATTTACAACAATTTTCACGTGCTAAACAATTTATACTAATGAAGACAGTCTGAAAAAGTCCACATCAGAGTTTATTGATTCTAAAGATCAGAATTTCTTTAAGACACGCATCCGTGCGTTATAATCTCGTTGGGAAAAGTGTATTGAAGCAGAAAAATAGAAACTTTATATTAATTAAATAAATAAATTTTGAAAAAAGATATGAAGTTTTATAATATATTCGACGTTTCAAACGCACCGAGTTAAAAAATTGGATAATGTTAAGATTCACGTGAATTGAACTTCAATATTTACCAAATACGTAAGTGAAAAACCAAATATTTGGATTCATTCTCATACATTTTTTCGGACCATCCCTGGTATGTGTCGTCAATAATCGGAGTTTATGAGAAAGAAAAAGAAACGGAGAATGAGAGAAACCCGAGGTTGGGGCAGAGGGTCATCTGAACGACGATAGTTCATCTTCCGGTATCTTTCGTATGAGCCAATCATCGGCCGGTATCTCGACCTCGACGACGTTGTCGCGTTCGCGTTATTTTTCTTCGTTTCTTCTTTATGATGGGTGCAAAAGAAAAAAAGAAAAAGAAAAGAAAAGAAAAAATAATCCGATTCTAATCGATCTCATCAAATGTTTGACAAATATTTTATCTGTCATCTATTAATTAATGACCAATGTCATAAATAATAAATCAAATATTATCGTTTATTCGATTAATATAAAAAGAAAAAATATTAAGGAACGGTGGATTTGTAAAAAGAAAAAAAAAATGAAAAAAATTGAATAAAAATAGAGAAGATTAGAGAAAAAAAAAAAAGAAAAGAAAGATAAGTATACTATTTGTTTTGCATAGATATATATCTTATCCTATATTTCGCATTTATTTGTCAATGATTTGTTCTTGCGCCAAAAAATTAAAGAAATGCGAACACTTATACGATACCAAAAGGCCTCGAAACGTGATCGATAAATATGTATGTATGTGTGTATGCGTGCATGCACGACCATATATATATCCTTTTTCTTCCTCCCTTTTTATCTTTATCGTCGTTATCGTGTTTACTATAGCGCATACGCAGCGGGAGCGTTGTTTTGCACTCGAGCATTGTACGAGTTTCTCCATCCATTAAATGATGATCAGTGGTGGTAATTCGTTTTGTTCTTACAATTGAAATAATAAAGATTTCAAATCAGTTAACAAAATCTAGGATCAATTTAACTAATCGACAAATAATTATTATCGATCGATAATAACGAAATAAGATGACCTGGACACTACCTATATTTATTATCTCTTACATGTGTTATATTACAAATTTGAAGAAAACACAACAAGAAAATTACAAATGTTTTATTATTAATTGTTTAGTTAATATTTGGTAACGTAATTGCAACTATGTCATTGGAAATTTATCGTACGTTTCGTATAAGCAATTAAATAATTATTTTATTCGTCAGGAATTATATATCAACTAATGAATCATAGATAACTTGATAGTATCTTTCTTTTTTTTAATTGATTGTCGATTAATATTTTAATCCAATGACTTGCATATATATATATATATGTATATAGAATATAACAGTAAGTAAATTTTTTGATGTTGATTTATTGTTTTAGAAAATGATCATTTCTTTCATATTTCATTTGCAAAAGTGTAGTGACCTCAAGAAGTACAAGTTTATCCGTAACTCAGAAATCGACCAAGTAATACTGTTTTATCGAGCAACCAAGCTTTTATCGTAAAACTTTGACAGTTTCTATCAAGCACGTAGTCGGTATTTATCAAAACGTAATGCTCGGCCCATTACGATAACGTCCATATTCCGTTATCAATCGTAACATACTCCTTTTGATTTCTTTTCTTCTTTTTTTTTCTTTTTTAAAAGCCCCTACTACTACACCCCATGAAAAACGTGCTCTTATTTACTACTTATCTATTTAAAATGCATTAGTAAAGTTAAAGATTAATTGTTCGCGTCCCGATTTCATAGCACAAATAAATTTGTCCTGATACACATTGAGTTAACTAACCCTCATCTCTTGGCGCCGTTCGTTTCATTTTTCTTTTGAAATGTTTATATTAAATTAGATATAATTATTGTATAGAAACGAATATATATTCTTTTTCAATTGAATTCATTTGATAAACAATTCTCGATTATTTACCGAAAATTAAATATATATATATAAATTTTCAATTGTAAATTATATAGAGTAGCAAGTTAAGTTGTAAATAAAATTGACACGATTCTCCTGAGCTAAATGCAAGTTGAGTTATCGTATAATTGAATTGTGAATTGATAAGATCTTTCGGACTCTTTTTTCCGAAGGTTAAATATATAAATTCCGATAGTAAATTATATCGAGAGAGTTAGTAAGAGTTAAAAAGTCAGTAGTAAATCGAGTTGATTTCTCCTCATCTAAATGCGAACTAAATGCGAGAGTAGAATAAGAGATGTTCGGTTGTTCGGGGGCAAGAATCCTCGAAACGCTGTCGTTGGGCGATACATCAGCTCACCCCAAAACACGCAGCCTTCCCGGATTAGCGACCATAACTCTTATGCCCAAGCACTCTAAACAGACCGATTCCGAAAACACACGACTCTCGTATGTTCCTTCTTCCCTCCGATCCACACAATTTTCTTTTTCTTTCTAACGGTGACGATTTTGGATTCTAAGACCCGCCGCGAGTTCGAGAAAATTAGACAAATTTTCAACGATCCTTACGAGTTAACCCTCTCTTTCAAAAATCAACGATTAACATTCGAATTATCCAACCCTTTTTATCTAAAATCATTCATTCATTTCACAGATTTATTTATTATTTTACGTTTATCCTACGCAAAATGTTTCTCCACTTTTGTATGAACATTTTTTATTTTTATCTTTTTTTTGGAGGCTTTTTTTAATGAATGAATTAATGAATGAATCGATAACAACGAATCGGTGTATAATTAATAAATCAATTTAACAACATTGTATTCTATTCTAAAAATTCTTTATCGAAAGATTCAATCATTGGAAACATTTCTTATCGATGAAATATTATATAATATATGAAATGTTAATAAAACTTGTAATACCAGATAGAATTACATTCTATTAAATATCTTCTCTCGTAATATTAATTATTACTTTATATTATTCTCGATCATTATCTTGAATATAATTTTTTACTAAATATTACAATCATTAAATGATAATATTGAAGATCATTTGAAGAACGTTTGAAAAGATTTGCGCATTTATGAAAGTATGAATCAAACGGATATATCATTACGATTAATTCTTGATATGATTGAGAATATCGAAGTTACGTTAGTATAATGTTTCATCTTCTTATGAATGTTGCTCGGTCATGGGTTAATCGCAAGAAGTATAATTTATCTCAAATTCGCTTCTCACTCCTTCTCATTATTTCTCTTTCTTTCTCTTTCAAACATTAAGCGATTAGCGTATAATAAAAGTCCTGGTAATACGAGCCCTTTATTTTATCGTCTCCTTCTTAAATGTTCTTTTTGCTTGCTCGTATGATAGCAAAAAACCGAAGACGATAAAATCGGCTCAAGTCGAAATCATCGTGTCAGAAATCGGAGGAGTTCTGTTTTCATCTCGCACATCTGCGTCATTATTGAATCAGTAAAAAAAAAGTAATAGAAAAAAAAAAAATGCGAAATAAATGGAAGAAACGTCGCTTAGTGGAATTATTACTTGGAGAAATTACTTGTTCGTTCAATGAGAGAAATTAATTGAAAAAATCCATTTATATATTGATAAAAACAAATCATTTCTCTTATTTATAAAATCAATAAATTTCGAAGTACGTATAAGTATAACGCAAGTTGTTAGATGGTTGTCAAAAAAAAGAAAAAAAAAATGATAGAAAATCTCTCTTGGACGACGACGACGACGACGACGAAGAGGAGTTTTATCTCATTGGCTAGGTAATAATAATCTAATAGATTATAATATCTATACTTATATTTTATATGAAATACTTTGTCACACAGACTCGAGGCCATTTACGATAGTTTGCAAACCTACTGGCACGTATCTTTCGTTTAACAAGCGGTAACAGTCGTTAATATAAGACGGTCAACTATTTCGTTGTACGAAGATAAATGGCACAAACTGGTAAGATAATCATCGATAAATATACCAAACGAGTTTCTTCTCCTCTATCCTGAAGGTATGACACGAGAGAGAGAATCTATTTTCACACCCGGCCATATTGTACCATCATCTTTCTAATATAACTTTATTATATCGCGATTAAAGAAAACAAAAATATGAAACAAAATAAATACGATAGTTTTACCATGTAATTGACCAAAGTAACAATTGTGTGAATAATTTGAAAATGAAAAAGTAGTAATTACATTAATTAAACATTGTTATACGTTTATCTGAAATTGAAAAAAAAAAGAAACTGTAACTTTTAATTCATTTATCAGTCACTCACAATTGTGAAAAACATTCTATAACATTAATAAGTAAGTATCGTAGGGAATTTGTACATTCAAAAGAATTAGAACTTCGTTTTGATTAATTGGACGTTTCGTCCCTTTATTGGGACTTATTCAACAACTTAATCTCTAAAGTTCAGCGTCTTTTTTATTTAAGCAGACATACATTCTTGTAATATTCACAAAACTACATTTGAACACTCAACAAAACTATATAACATTAAAAATATATAACTTTCGATAGTTAATTAAATATCTAGCGATAAATAAATAAGTTAAATCATAGATGTTTTTTTTTATGATCGATTAACATTTAAATCGAATTATAAAGCTGTAGAAAAAAGAAGAAGAAGAAGAAGAAAAATAAAACAAATAAAATTTGTGGGTTTCGTGAACGTTCTTGGCAAAGTCGAGTCAGTCCTTCGTTACGACTATTAAACCCAAACGATTTTCATTTCAAAGGGTACGTGTTACAAGGTAACGACTATCTGACGAGAACTATGATCGCAGGAGAGAATGTGACTAAATGGTGCGTCGAAAGATCAGGATGCAGCCTCTCGCGGTATATCACTTTCCCCTTTCGTTTCTCTCTTTCTTCTATCTCTTTCTTTCCCCCCTAGCACTCTAATTCTTCCAACATCTCTCTATCGTTTTCCGCTTTGGCCTCCCTCGCGAGCATGACACTCGACAGCTCGGAGCTTTCGTATTATTAGAACCGGGAGCCGTTTAGCGAGTACGAAAAACGAACAAAATCAAAGACTGAAACTCAGAGAGAGAAAGAGAGAGAGAGGGAGAGAAGGTGAAAAAGTAATCCTACTTCAGGATATTACACTGAGATCGTTTCCAATTGAAAGAATCACTTTTCAAACTATATATGAGCCGTTTATTTTGAAAGTGGCATAAGTCACTTTTTCAAAAAAATCGAATTAATGGCAACACTAATTACAATTGAACGGTATCTTTTCATTTAAAAAAAAAAACAAAAGGGACTTTCAAAATAAACGGCTCATATATATATATATATATATATATATATATAAATGTTACCGTTAAAGTGCAGAAATCAATTATCCCATAGATTATCTAATTGCAAGTGATGTGCAAATTAATTAAATAATACTGTCAAAAACAAATATAAAGAGGAGAATAGAGAAAACGCGTATACATACCTTGATGTATAGCCGGAAGTGGCGAAGGAGGGGACAGCTGAAAATGTTCCTGTTTTATTTTTAAAGGATGAGGAGAGTCCTGCATGCTACCTAGTCCTGCAGTACCAAAGCTACCGTTACCCTGTTGCAGTTCCTACGAAACAAACAAACAAAAGAAAAAAGAAATATATATAAAAAATTTATATATATTAAAATTTA
>NW_014569684.1:264933-269988 GCF_001313835.1 Polistes canadensis | reverse complement strand
ATTATATTTATATATATATAAAATTTTTCATTTTCTTTTCCATCTTATTCAACGATTATTCATTTTTTATATATGGAGGATAGGAAAGGGTAATCACAAATATTATTTGAAATTGAATAATAATGATTCATATTGTTTATCCTGTAATAATAATTAAAAAAGATTTTGTTGATTAATTTAAGGAAACATTTGGAGAATAAGGTGAAGGAGAAGAGACGTTGAACAGACAGAACCGAATACACATACTCCAAAGCCAAAAGACTTTTGGCTTGAGGCTTGTGATGTGTTTGAAGTACCGTCGCCGGAAGCTTACAAACACCGACGCCGTGTTGTGACATCTTATTATGCCAAGCGAAACTTACGGTCTCGCTAGATCGTTAATTTGCGATCCGGTTTTACGACGCCTAGTTTGCAAGCTTTCGAGAGGAACAGAAGAGGGTTTTCCACTTCTCTAACTGCGGGATTGATACCCCCCAGTAAATAGATAAATGATATTCCTTTCATTTTTTCAAAGCATTCAATAATAATAATAATAGCCCAATTCGTTTAACGATAAACCAAACCTTTTGTCATTTTATTTTTCTCTTTTATTTTTAGTAAAAATAAAAACTTGATAAATTCTCTCTTATTTTTCTTTTTCTTTTTCTTTTTTAAACGAAATTAAATCGAGCAGTGAAAATAATTGTATTTGGGTAATTTAATAAGACAATATATAGTGTTTACAGTGGAGTTTCTCTTGAAATATGAAAACAAAAAAAGTAGATCGATTTGGATCAACGACGAACTGGTGGTTTTCTTATCAATTTCTAAGATAAAACTTTACTCGTTATTCTCTAAGCTCACAACTATCATCTTCGTTTTATTCATTTTTATTCTCTAATTACATTATGTTTGAGAGAGAGAAAAAGAGAGAGAGAGAATGAGAAAAATAAAAAGAAGATCAATTGAAAAGTATCCAAAATTTTGTGTACTATGTCAGTGCATTTAAAATTTTTATTTGAAACGTCAACATCGGAACGTAACATTGACCTTTTCCTCTCTCTCTCTCTATCTCTCTCTCGTTTCGAATGTCACCATCATAAGGGAAATTATTTCCCGTATTATTTCGGTTTATTTGTTTAGACAAAATAACGATATATACACACACCATAGTCGATTGTAACTAAATTGTGTGTGGCAAATCGATTTGATATATATATATGTATATATATATTTGGTCAATGATGATTTTCTTCTTCGCGCCTGATGATTGATAAACAAACGTATTATTCGTAATTATAAATTTCGCTGTATATAATTGTAATAATAATTAACGATTACTCTGCTAGCGTAATCGAGAAAAGAATTAACGTCGTTTAGAAATACGTATCAAAATATTACGAAACATCACAACCGTGAAGGGGAGAGTGTATTCCAATGTTTCATTTTTTTACAAAAATTAAATATATAAAATAGAAATTAATTTAAATATATATTAATTTTATTTAATTTTATATCCAACGAGAGAATTATTTGTCAAATAATTTATAGTCATTTTCTGAACTATCTTCTCAACTTATTTCAAATCTCGTTCTATCATGTGACGACGAGAACTTAACAAGTCATTCGATTCTTATCGATTACTAGTACAGTAAACGAAAACCTATGAGTATCGATCGAGAACAAGAACCAGCGATAACCCACATTACCCGTCCGATTCATTTCAAGACGAAATAAGAGAAAGATTTATCTGTTTAATTATACTAATAGATGCGTTTGACGAATACGAAAGACAAGAAACTATCATATAGGAACGGAGAAACCGAACAAATAAGAAATTCATTCCGCAATACAAGAAGATCGAAGATAGCGATACTGTCCCATCGAAAAGACGTAAATGGATTATGATTGCGAAATTTTCAAAAGTCATGACCTTGACTTTTCTTCACGAGCTTATTCCACCACACGAGCATGATAAGAATACGAAAATGAAATTATTCGACAGATTGGATCGTCGCAATTCGAATGCAAAACTTCAATAAAAAACTGATGAAAGATATTTAATATCTACATATAAATGTGTACATGTAAATATATACGTGTAAGATGAATGAATAATTATCTTCGATAAATTATTCTCCTCTAAACTACATAAACATATAATATATTATATCTGTTACTGTCAAAGCCGAAAATCAGACATTACTAGTAAACCCTCGGCATTACTATGAATGTGAAGAGCCTTCAGACGAAGTTGGAAAATAAGACTTTTTGGAGAGTTTTTCTTAGGCATCGAACATAATACTTTGATATTTTATAGAATATCAAATTACTATTTAAACAACGTTGAAAAGAATACATTCTCAGATTCAGACACACGCAGCCATAAGATCACACAATATCAGAGAATGCAATGCTGTAAATTGTACAACTTTGCCATTTCTTTGAAAAGTTTCGGTAAATATTTTTTTTACTAAAAGTGAATAAATTTTAATGAAACTTATATTAAATTAAAGTACACTCTTTTATCTACACGTAGAATACAAATTTGAGTTATAAATCAATTTGCGAAGGTTCAAAAAATGGCAAAGAAAAGTTGGCGGATTAGGCATTGTTCACATTGCCTAAGGCCAGGCATTGTTAGCATTGCCGGGGGAGGTTTGGAACCTAGGCCGGTAATGTTAACAATGCCTGGTTTTAGGCATTATTCACATTGCCTAATCCGCCAACTTTTCTTTGCCATTTTTTGAACCTTTGAAAATTGATTTATAACTCGATATGGTACTCTACTTGTAGATAAAAGTGTGCACTTTAATTTAATATAAAAATCATTAAGATTCACTTGCTTTAAGTATAAAAAATATTAGCAGAAACTTTTCAAAGAAATGGCAAAGTAGGAAAAATTTGCAGCTTCGCATTCTTTGCCATTTTATGAACCCTTGCAAATTGATTTATAACTCGAAGAGATACTCTACGCGTAGCCAAAAGTGTGCACTTTAATTTAATATAAAAATCAATAAAATTCGTTTGCTCTAAGTATAAAAAATATTTGCCGAAACTTTTCAAAGAAATTGCGAAGATGCACTATTTACAGTATTGCATTCTCTGACATTTCCTGAACTTTACATGCTAAATTTATAACTCGATATGGTATTCTACGCGTAGACAAAAGAGTGTACTTTAATTTAATATAAGTTTCAGTAAAATCAATTCACTTTTAGTATAAAAAATATTTGCCAAAACTTTCTAAAGAAATGGCAAAGTAGGAAAAGTTTACAGCATTGCATTCTCTGACATTTTCTGAACCTTTGCAAATTGTTTTATAACGCGGAAAGATACTCCACGCGTAGACAAAAGAGCGTACTTTAATTTAATATAAAAATCATTAAAATCCATTTGCTAAAAGTATAAAAAATATTTAGCGAAACTTTTCAAAGAAATAGCAGAGTTGTACAATTTACAGTCATTGCAATCACTTATAATTCTTTGAAAGTTTGTGTAAATATTTTTTATACTAAGAGTGAATAGATTTTATAGGAAACTTATTACTTATACCGGCTTTGACGGTAACATATCTAATAAATTTCTTTAAATGCGTATATATATAAGTACCCTAATTATTATAATCTGTAATATATTAATCGATTTCATTGAGATAAAAATGATAAACTCACTCCGGTGACAGGAATGACGTGGGAAACCATTCTGGTCCTGTCCTGTGAGGAATAGTTCATAAAGATGTTCGCCGCCGTGGCTGCATTTACACGATGCTGCTCGACGAAATCCTCCCAATAAACGGAAAGACCCTCCACAGTTGCAGTTAAATCGTACCGCTCTTTTCCTTCCCTTAACTCTCTCTTTTTCTTTTTCGATTAATTATTTTTAATAAAAAATTCAAACATCGATAGAGGGGACACCTATTTTCCTTGTATTTTTTCTTTTTCTCTTTATCTACTCTTTTTTTTTTCAATCGCAATCTCAACAACTAATATTCAAGCTGATTAAAATTTTTTTCAACGTACGAAAGTTTAATCGACTAGAGAAAAATATATATATAACAAAAGAAAAGAGCCCCATGCGAGTAATCGATGTTACAGAAAATTCAAATTTTCCCGGGCCGCGAATCTCTCCGTTGATTAATCGTCAACGCGATTGTCACTTGTATTTATTTTTTCTTTTTCAAATTCCTTCTTCGGGAATTGCTACAAAGAAGTCACGATCACATTGGTCGTTGACCTGTAAAAAAGAAACATAAGAATTCTCTTTTAAGATTATTTTACATGATCCACGCATTTGTATCTCGTAATAATACTATTGTATTATAAATTTGTACGCTATATTACTCACAAAAGAATGAAAAAGAATATGAATATTTTTTAATAAATTATTAATATATATTATATATATTATATATAATAATATCTAAGTACGTTAATGTAAGTAAAAAATAATAAAAATAATTTACTATAAATTATTAATATATATTATATAAAATATATATAATAATATCTAAGTACGTTAATGTAAGTAAATACAAGGCAACATATTTAAATGCATATCATTTGTATATGCATTCGTATGTGCATTCGTAGATGCACATTCGTATGTGCATATCGTATATGCATTCGTATGTGCATTCAAATGTGCATATAGAATTTTGACGGGAGAATCTTTTCGATGTTAGTTGTGATTATGAGATGAGGGGGTGTAAGAGGTGAAGGAGGAGGAGGTGGTTGTGGGTGGGTGGGTGTTAGATTGAAGTGTAAGAGAGAACGAGAGTAGAAACGATGAAAGAGAAAGAGAAAAAGAGAAATATAGGCGTTCGTTGAACGCATACACGTACGTTAACAGCGCATGCCCGCACGAAGTTGTCGACCGAGCCATTTGTGCCCGGACAATCGATCGTTTCCGACGTTTCTCCAACGCGTTAAACTCGTTTCCGGTCCGATTTGCTCTCCTCCGCAACGTGTGTCGGCGTTGGCCAAGCATACACATACATATACACATATAAATATATATATATACATATACAATACATTGATTTGTTGGATACTTTTCGTTTCGTATCTCGGAAAC
>NW_014569684.1:233078-264917 GCF_001313835.1 Polistes canadensis | reverse complement strand
ATATATTAATATATTATTTTCAATTAATAATTATTAGATGATATCAATAAAATCATAATGAATATAGAAAATAAATAAAATAACTGGTATCAGATTTTGCGAGCCTTGCAAATACATTAGGTCATCCTAAAAAGCTTGTTACTTGCTTTTCTTTTTCTTTTTAATAAGTTTAACACGATCAATAGATTTTATTTTACATTATTTCTACTGACACGAGCTCCGTAATATTTTTCTAAGGAATGGAGAACCAATTTGACAAGTTACTCATATTTTTATTAAATTCTACAAAATTTTAGGGTTCCATCAGAAGAATACACTGTGCAAGCAGTAATATCTTCAGTTTATTTCACGTTAGATGGAAAAATAAACATGAATGGGTTGAAAAGTATTGAGCTTAATAAGCAACTATATTATAAATTGAAAAGTATTGAGCCTAACACGAAAAGGACTGAAAAGTTTGAAACTTTTTTTATTTTCACTAGGTTTAACAACCCTTTCATATGGTAAAACTCAGAAATTTTGAACCCTTTTTTCGTATGTTAAGCCTAATAAGAAAAGAACTTTTGAAAAGAAAAATATTTGTTATAAAATGTGATATATATTAATTTTCGTTGAAAAGAAAGAAACAACTGTTTAAACTCATACGATTAAAACTTATATTATATAATTGTTACATCTTATTATTATATTATATTATAATTGTGTAATACCTTATAATATATAATTATTCTCATACAATTATACTTTAGTAAAGTTTTATAAACGATATAATCCCGTCGACAGGTTGAACAGATTGAATCCGATGTTTTAAGGTTACAGGACAAAGAGTTTAAACGGAGTCGACAACGAAACGTGGATTTAATGGGGGTTCCAAAACAAAAAGGGAGAAAGAAAGAAAGAAAGAAAAAGTGGGTGGGAGAAAAAAAGGGGGGAGGGAAGGTATAGAGAACGTGTTCTGTCGTTGAAACACGAGGAACGAACCGTTTCGTATTCGTGAAGATGACGAGAATGCGACAGCTGAACACTTAGGCGACCTGAATACATAGGACACAACGATAGAACGAATAGTCGAGAAAAAGAAATAGCATCATCTTCCCTAGGGAAACATCCAAACTTCCGCCGGTCTTACGAACACTGACACGAGTAGATATCTCTTCCGAAGGAAAAACTTATAATTTTTCTTCTTTTTTTTTCTTCTTGTTTGTTCATTTCTTTTAAATGAAATTGATCGATATCATCGTAGATTTATGCAATCTTAAAAAATAATTATATTACAATTGTGATTTACTGTTCTTATATATATTATATATATATAATATATATATTTATATAATAATTTATTATAATTGTGAATTACATTTGGATATTATTCAATTTTTCAATTTTTATTTTTCCCAATTATTAATTTACATTGATTTTTATTAGAGAAACATTTTTATTTATTCAACCAGTTGCTTCTCTCGTCCAAAAATAAAATTCTTAATAAGAAGGTATCATAGGGAATTTGAACATCAAAAAAAGAAATAGAACTTAATTTTGATAACTTATCAAACTTAATCAACTTATCAAAATTAATTTATACTTCTTTTTTTGATGTCCAAATTCCCTATGATACCTTCTTATTAAGAATTTTTTTTTATCGATTAAAACGATCTGCGTCAAGTATTTATACATCAGAACTGTGAAAACGAAGATAAATGATTTCGAATAAAACGAGTCAACGTTATCATTGCATTTGTTTGTTTTTTAAATATAAATATTTATAATATTTTGATATAATATATTCAAAATTTGATAGTTTATTTTTAATTAACATATTGACTATATTTAATGTTAGTCTATGATCAATCTTCAATTTGATTGATTGCATATACATATATATGTATATTATTTTATAAATCGTAGCATGCTTTGTCATTAGATTCAGTTTCAGGGGTTATATATCGATAAACTCGGATTAATTAGAAAAAGGACAACGCTCTTTGCAAATTTTTTTCTTTCTCTCTTTCTCTTTCTCTTCCTGTTGCTTTCTTTTTATGTCTCTTGCGCGTGCATATGAAAAGACGTTTATCTGAATGGAGTTAAAGAAGAAATATTTATCTCGCTGTTTAGTAAACATCCCGTCAAGACCATACAAATCTTGGGAGATCATGGAACAAAGTTTACAAACTCTTCACGATCTCCCACACTATTCGTAAACGAAAAGGCACGAGTCTTATTACGAGAGATATAATATATATATATATATAATTTTAAATATATAAAATCGCGTAATGTGTTTGTCTTGTTTTTTTTTTATTTTTTTTTATCTTCTTCTTCTTCTTCTTCTTCTTTTTTTTCATATGTTTTTCTTTCTATAATATTATCTTTTATGCGATAATAATACTCTTCTTAATTACCTAATAAGTCATATAAGAAAATCTAATTCGATTAGTTTGTTTTTTCTTTTTTTATGACACTAAAACGATTGAGTTTACTTTTATAATGTAGTAAACATAATAGTTTTTTTCCATTTAAAAAACAAATCGTAGTTTTTTTGTTTTTAAATTGTACAACATTTTATTCGCAAATTATTTTCCAATTGTCAAGAAATATTTCGCGAAATTTAAATCAATTTAAAATCGTGAGAAATTAATAAACGATATATCTATTGTGTTAAAATAAAAAGAACAAAATAATTATTATTTACATATATATAAATTACGCGCGAATTGTTTATAATCGTTTAATTGCAATATCTTTTACAAAAGATATTCCAAAAATTCGAAGACGTATGTTTTAATAAAGAACAATGGAATTTAAACGATTGTCTCATATAAAATGATGTTAAAATGATTGAAAATAATATTACGATAATCATCGAGCTGTGAATGTTAGCGACGTTAGCTTGCCGTCGGATATTTTTTAATTAGAATACCTCGACAAGAAAAAAAAGATTTTAACGAAAGTAGAAATGAGGAAAAGTAAAGGAAAAACAGACTTTAACTTTAAAAAACATACGATTGCAGAAAATGCAATAAATATTTACGCATTATTAATAACATATTACTCTAAATATTACTTTTCGTCTAAGAATTTTGTACCCTATCATATACTCGCAAAAATGCTAATGATCAAATATCAATGAAATAAAAACGCGATAACTTAAAAAAAAGAAATTAAAAAGAAATAAATTATTCGGGTGCGTTCGCATTAGAGCGACGGAACGTCGCAACAAATGATAATAAACTTTCAACGAGAAATGTAATATATCTACAAACATTTTCAATCAATACTTTTTAATGTACATTTAACAAAAATAACATTCAATCATTTCCAATTGTACACATTTTTCCTGACGAATAGCGACAAAGAATTTTTTCGATATGGACGGAACATTAATGCCAATATTCTTGAGTATTAACATTAACAAATAAATATATCATATATAGAAAAAGTATATAAATAAATTATAAAAATATATATATATATATACATATGAGCCGTTTATTTTGAAAGTGGCATAAGTCACTTTTGTTTTTTTTTATTGAAAATGAAAAGATTTCTTTTTTTTTACAGTTGTAATTAGTGTTGCCATTAACTCGGTTTTTTCGAAAAAGTGACTTATGCCACTTTCAAAATAAACGGCTCATATATAAATCATATATAAAGATAAAAAAAGAAATTACCTGTGAATAATAACTATACTCGAAGGAAACCAATGAATATCTTATTATTAATCCCTCGAGGAGAATCATGCAGTTTAACTAACCAACCAACCAACTAACCAACCAATCAACAAAACATAACAAAACAAAAAATAAACTTTCGTGATTGTTTGTAAACACGTAAGAGAGAACTCGGTTAGAACACAACGAGTCCTCGGGAACCGATCGCGCGACTGATTCGATCACCTCGCAGAGTTACCTCTGTCGAATCATAATTTTCAATCAGCGAGAGAGAGAGAAAGTATACGAGTATACATGCACACAAACACATACATATATACACACGTGGCACATCTACACGGTACGTCAAAAGCGCCGGCAGCAAAAGGAGCTTTCGCGTCGAGAGAGAGATGCCAAACTGAGATCGAGAGAATAATTTTGCCTTTTACTCTCTCTCTCTCTCTCTCTCTCTCTTTCTCTCTCTTTCTCTTCTCCTCTCTTTCTATCTCTCTCTTTCTCCCTCTTCTTCTCTTTGGTTACGTGGTAGAGGAACGCGTAGGCGGAGTTTCTGTGTTCCTCTCGTTGAGAGGACATCTCGATCCCTCCTCCTATTTTTTTTTTATTCTTTTTTTCTTTCTCTTTCCCTTTCTCTCTCTCTCTCTCTCTCGCTCTCTCTAACAGATACGCGCGCGCCCACGCACGCACACATATTTAAACATATATGTGTTTTCCATCTCTCTCACACTCTCTCTCTGATTCTGTTCTACGGTAACACGCCCCTTACTTGATTTTGTCCTTCCCCATAGATAGAGTCTGGTGGATCGATGAAAAAAAATCAGATTCAATCTGATCTATCTCTTGGTTAAGTTGGATGTTCTTATTTATTTTTTTTTCTATTTTTCTTCTTTTTAGGAAACAAAAAAAAGAAAGTAATATAAGAAAAGATGTCAGGTATTATATTAATCTGTTGATTTAAGAAAAAGGTATATTAAATAAACGCGTGTAATGTGGAATAAATGGAAGATTGTTAACAGAAATATTTCTCGAATTTTTATCTTGTTCGTTTGTTTTTTTTATTAATTTTGAAGTCAATCACAGGGACAGGGGGAGGCGGTGAAAAGTCGTATAGAAAAAAAAATAGATGGAATTAAATTTTATCGAGAAATCTTTCTCTCTCTCTCTCTCTCCTTTCGTCTCTTTTTTGTTTTTTTTTTGTACTTTTGTCTTTGAAATTTTATTAAACTATATCATTTTTTTTATTTATGTTATAGAGGATATCATAAGTGAATATAACTGAAACGGGAACAGGAACTAACTTCGTGACATAAAAAAGAAAAACGCGCGCGCGTTTATGAATTCAATTTAATCGAAATGCATTTCACAATGAATTCGGAGAAAATCATCGCAATTGCACAATCTGTTATGTTAAACGCGGTTGACAGAATTTTAAACAGTTATAATTAAAGTCAAAAAGCTAAGCGTAACAACGGTCCTCGAAATTCATGATTATGCAAAAATATATTACGTCAATGAAGTTTTTAAAATGGAAACCAAAGAGAAAAAAAAAACCAAGAAAGATCGAGGCGACACGATTAAGAAATCGTACATATTTTACATTGGGATTATTACCAAACAGGAATGCATTCTCTCGATTTTCGAATTTGAATACGAAATAAAGTAGATATTTAAAAAAAATTATGTGAATATATATTTGTCTCGTTAAAAATATTTATAATCAAATTTTGACTTTTTATTATTGCAATGTTGTAATAACATATTTATTTTTAAACAGAGTTCATCTAAACTTTCTATCTTTTATCATTTTATTGAACGAATTTTTATATGGACGACGACACTCGCAATGAAACTATAGAAAGAAAAAGAAAAAAGAAAAAAGAAAAACAGCGAGACTGTAGATAAAAAAGAAAAAAAAAAGGAATGTGAAATTGTACAAAGAAAAATTCGATAAATTTTAGTAGAAAATATCGAGAAAAAAGAAAAAGATGGAGAGAGAGAGAGAGAAAGAGAGAGAGAGAGAGAGAGAGAGAGAGAGAGAGAGATAGTTCTTGTTCGCGAAACCATTTCGGTGGGAGAGAAAAGTGGTCGCCATGGTTGGGCGTAGTCGATCAACCACTCGAGCTTTCTCATTGGCTGGGGAGTTCCGTTAAACTCGACGCGTACTCGCTCGAACATTTCTCGCGCATCCTCGTTCGAAAATGCACTCGTCGAAGATCGTATCGTGATTCAAACCCTTTGGTGGGGGAAAGAATCGATGCAACGAGCACAACCCTTTACCTCGAAGAAAAACGATCCGAACAGAATAAAAGGATCGGCAATATACTTAAATACTTGCTCCAAGAAATCCAAAAGAAATATCATTCATATGATTCTCCTGTGAGATTATATTCAAAAGTAATTCAATATATAATTTAATATTACATTTGTTATTACTTTTTTTCAAAATTGTTCTACGTAAATTCGACTTATTATTTAAAACGATGAAATTTCGAGAAAACTCGAACGCGATGATTGGATTATATGAAAAATCAAAATGGCGGAACGTAGTCGCGATTACTTAAATCGAATATATCGATTGATAAATAAAATTAATAATGAAAAATCACGTGAAAGGTATACGATAATATATAAAAGTATATAATTGACGAATAATTATTGTAGCGATATCTCGAAGGAATATTTTTCAACATCGGTGTCGACTATGCGAATCGAGAGTTGTTGATTTAAAGTGCGGTCTTTAAACGAACGTCAGTGTTTCCAATATGGCGGCGTATTGTTGAAATAAGCACAATGACCGTGTTTAACGATACGTTAAGCCGATCCTACGATTGTTTTTCTTGTTAAATTATGACCAAGTGATAAGAAGAGAGCACGTGCTTTCGACCTGTACTTTATAAGCGTTGACTATTTTTTGTAGTCGCAAAATATCCTTACGAATAGAAAGAAAGAGGAAGAGAAACAGGAGGAGAGCTCAGTAGACAGGGAATAAGAAAAAAAAAAAAAGAAAAGAAAAGAAGTAGAACAAAAAAAGCACTGTTTTGATTAGTCAGTGTCAAAGCAAACTAAGCCCTAAAACGCAGGAATTTTTCTTTTTCTTTTCCCTCTTCTATTCGTCTTTACCTTGAAGTCGCTCTCCCTGTTAGTTTTTACTGCCGTTTTATGGCCGTTGCCTTTTTACAGTGGGGCGAGACAGAAGCGATTACCACGCGGTCATATTTCATAAAAGATTTTTTTCTATACATTCATGAACTTATAATACGTAATACACATACAACATATATATTTAATCTCTTAAATGGGGAGTTAAAAAGTTTAACTACCATTTATGTATATACGTAAAGATGAAAAAAATTATATATATATATATATGGTAATCTTTTCCCTCTTTTTGTTATCTCTCCTTTACTCTATATCAATTAAGATCACGATCGGAGCAAAATATGATAAGTAAAAAATGCGAGGCTTGCAAATAAAAAACGGTGTTTCGATAAAGCACGCTCGACGTTAGCACACGCTAATACGTGAAGTATAATGCGGAGTCGAAGGAAAGAGGAGAACATTATAACAGTCGTGGCTTGGAAGGGAGTCATAAATTATGGCGCACGCCAACGTTCAAGCTTTCGTCTTAAACCCGACAGCTTTATGCTTCGCTGCCTACGAGGAATAAATGTTTAGGATAAGGTGATCGACTGTCGAACAATATTGCCTTTCATATGAACGATATCGATCCCGAAGCGTCGATTTATTGGAAATACGAAGTCCCTTAAATAGAATCTCTAATGGGGACAAAATAAATATAAGGACTTTTTCATTCTTTATAATTATCTTTATTTATTTATTCATTGAGATTAGAGAAATAATCTTTCTCATTTAAAATATCAAATATGATACATATATGTGTTTATAAAAAGTCGTATTATCACGATAATAATTTAAATATTGAGAATTTATAAGGAATATTTAAAGATATTTGAATTTAATGTGAACAATGATGCCACCTTACGGTTGTTACTTTTTTAATTATTGTTTATTACGTTAATTTTGATTGAATCTTATGTTGTTTTGTGATACTTACGATTAAACGACAATAAATGTATTCAATATACTTTTGATTGTTAAGACAAGAATTGAAAAACAAAAAATAATCTATTTTTTTTATATAATAATATAGTGTAGTCTTTTTACCGTAGGAACGCTGGCAAGGAACCTTACAGCAGAAAAAAATGAATAACTGCTTTTACTTGCACATTAATTGCACACTTTATCAATTAATTATTTAATTAATTATTAATAATTGGAAATATAAAAATATTTTTCCTATTTCTAAGCAATGTAATGAAGTTTTCTATTGTATTTTGTTTTCAATCAATTGTTGACTTTTTGTTTGTCCGTTTTTGTCCGGTCTTTCTAGCTCCAATATGATATCGGATTTTTTTTTAATCTAGTAAATCTTTTTCCTGTACCTGTTTCAAGACAATCGATCTTAACGAGTAAACTCCTCTAATTAATAATTAAAACAAGATATCTATATTAGATTTTTAACTGTTGTTTGCTTTTAAATATATATAGAATTTAATTACACATTCATACAACATAATTACCGACAGTAAAAAAAAGTTTCGCCACAGAAAGAAGTAAATAATTGCTCTTAATTGCCTACTAGTTGCTCATTAAAAATCATTAATTACGCGCATTATTTTTTACGGTTTTTTACTGACGTCGGTAATACGACTTACCGACCGAGATCTGATGGTAAGTTACCATCAGAATTACCGACAGTAGAAAAATTTTCACCGCAGAAAGAAGTAAATAATTGCTTATTAATTACTTATTTGAAATCCATCATTTCTTGCTTTATTTTTTCACGCTTTTTAATTGTCGGTAAATCTGATGGTAAGCTACCATCAGAACTCGGTCGGTAAGATAAAGGTAGAGCACTGCAATTACCGATATCGGCTTAGCCATGTTACTAGAAATTTAATATATTTGAAACTTTCTTATTTCCTAGTAACTTTTAATAACAAGTAGTTACGCAAAGTGAATGTGTATTTAAATTCTGTATACATTTAAAAGCAAACAACAGGTAATAATCTAATATAGATATTTTGTTTTAATTATTAATTTAAGGAGTTTACTCGTTAAGAACGATTGTCTAGGAACAGGTACAGGAAAAAGACTTACTAGATTAAAAAATAAACATATATCATATTGGAGCTAGAAAGACCGGAGAAAAACGGACAAACAAAAATCAACAATTGATTGAAAACAAAAAACAATAGAAAACTTTATTGCTTTGCTTAGAAATAGGAATAATGTTTTTATATTTTCAATTATTATTAAGTAATTAAATAATTAATTGATAAAGTGTACAATTAATGTGCATTTAAAAGCACTTATTCATCTTTTTCTGCCGTTGAGGTTTTAGGCCAGCTTTTTTTCGTGGTGTAGAAAATAATTTCATATGTTTTAAAGCATAGTTTTGATATTGTAAAGCAGTGTCATATTTATTAGTCCATTTTTAAATATTTAGAAGTATCTAAAAATATCTAGAATAAATATAATAAAAATTTTTCGAAACTGCGTATTAACATAATAGCAATTTACGAATTGAAACAATCTTTTAAAATTCTGCTATCGTGCTATCGAAGGATATTATCAGTAAATACGTCAATTATGTGATTAGACGTGGTTAGGTTACGTAGTTTTGTGGTAATCAAAAATCGTTCACAATTTTTGTTATTTTTATTAATTTTCAATAAAGCGAGGAAATAAAGAGATGACATCAGAAAATGCAGAAGAACTTGATTCTGAAAATGATTCAGAAGAAACTGATAATATAGATGAATTATATGGTGTTCGAGATTGCACAATTTTTTTAATTGATACATCTCCTGAAATGTTCAATACAAATGAGGAAGGAATACCATATTTTGTATCTTGTATAGAGGTATCATGTCATCTTATAATTTCACTTATGCAATTAATAACTTATTTGCATACCCTTGGAAAGAGTCTATGTTTAAAACCATGTTTATCTGCCCCCTCCCTCATATAGGACTATATTTATATTTTAAAACAAAAATTAGTTTGGAACAGAAAAGATTGGATGGGTTTAGTACTTTTTGGTACAGAACAATGGGATATGAATCCAGAAATAAGAAACATTTTAACTCTACAGAAACTTTCTGTCATCGATATAAATAAGTTAAAAGAAGCTGAGAAAATACGTGAGTAATAGTAAAGCTCTTAACAATAAAGTTATCAATGCTTCGCTAACAAACCATATTCACAATTTTCTATTCAATATATATATATTTTTTCATTTTAATTATTTTTATGTAGGAGATTCTAAATGGAAGGATTACGAAAGTATGAGCTCCTCTACGAGTTATCCTCTTCAAGATGTATTATGGCATGCAGCTCTAAATTTTTCTTCAGTAAATATAACAATGTCTGCGCGTAGAGTTATATTATATACATGTCATGATGTTCCACCATTGACTAATGAAGATGAAAAACACAATATCAGAGCTAAAGTAGCTACATATAGTGATTTGGATATACTGCTGTATGTTGTTGCTCAAGGAAAACAGTGGGATGTTGAGCTCTTTTATAAAGATCTTGAGATGCTATCTAGAAATATTAGTAAAGAAGATTACCAAAGGACTTCTTATAAAGATTTATTGCAACAAGTAAAACGACCATCTAGACATATGGCAAAGTTGCCTTGGAGACTTGGAAAAAATGTCGTAATAAATGTAGATATATCTAATCTTTGTGTGTAGGTTTGACTGATATTTTTTGTTGTTCTTGTTCATTTACATTTAATCATAATAACTTTCCATTTTTAATAATATTGTATTGCTGATAATGTTGCAGTGCATCACAAAATATAAAAAGCATAGTAATGAGTTCTGAAACTAATACACCTCTGGTTCCAAATACATATCTCCGAAAAAAAGAAGATTCTGATGTCCAAAAGGTTTATTTCATGCAGATTTAGTTGCTGTTATAAAAGATACACAATACTATCTAAATTTTATTTTACTTTATATTTTTAGAATGAAGAAGACGAAGACAAAATTATTATGCCCTTACTGCAAGCAGATGTGAGAAAAATGAAAAAATTAGGCGGAAGAGAATTATATTTTACATTAGATGAGGTTAAAAGTTTTGAAAATATTTATAAAATGGGAATAGATTTACTTGGCGTAGAACCTTTGTTTTGTGATCCGATGTATCACATCCATGCACCTTATTTTATTTCCTGTAATAAAAATTGTAGCGAAGGTAATACTATTAATAATACTTTATTTAAAGAAAAACGAATAGTAATAATAATATTATTTTTTTCTAATCTTACTTATTAGGTGAAAAATTATTATTTGCCGCTTTATTAAATAAATGTGACCAAAGAAAGCTTAAAATAACATGTAGAGTAACTATGAGAGAGAATTCTGGATCCTATTTATACTATATGATACCAATGCCCAATGAAGGAGGATTTTATTTATACAAAATGCCATACAATGGTTCGTTTTAAATCTACACACACAAGCATAACTTATTATAAGAATTAAATAATTGTTTACTTTGCTTGTTTAGAAGAAGTAAATGATTTTACCGAAGAAATGTATACATATGCGTATGACGATAAGGATAAAAAAGTTCCAATTAATCATGAAGCGGTTGAATTGTTCGAAAAAATTATTAAAAAATCTACTCAAATTTATGATCCAGAAAAGTATCCAAATCCTGCCTTACAAGTTAAATTACAAAGCATAGAAACATTAGCTTTGGATCTGGATGTACGAGATCCCCCAGAGGACCTCACACGTAAGCATTATAATAGTAATTAACAATAAATAAAAGAACAAATTTTTGAAACATCATTTTCAGTTCCTGCAGAAGATTTGCTTCAGGAAAGGATAGGAGATTTAACGAAACAAATTAATGAATTATTTATAAAAGAAGAAGAGGAATATGAACCGCCAAAGAAAAAACGTAGAAACCCTAAAAATTCTACTAATATATCATTTCTAAATATTCAAGACGAAGATGTTCTGGAACTTATAAACAATAATGAGGTATTTTTAATTATTATCTACATTACAATATAATAAAACTAAATACTCTAATTGTAAGTTTGCTTGTTTTAGTTGGATAGATGTAACGTATCAGATCTACGAAAATTGTTGAGTCATGCTAAATTATCCACAACTGGACGTAAATCAGAACTCATAGAACGACTTACATCACATTATACATAGGAATATAGAAAAATATTTATATTACAGCATAATCACAAAATACGGATTTTGATTTGTATCGATAATTTAATCAAATCGTTCAATTTTTGTATATTTGTTTTAACAAACACTTTTTCTGTGAGAAAGTGTTACTTACAATTCAGTGCAACAGTGGTATTTGATTATTTGTTATATTCCTATTGATTTATTGAAAATAATGTTTTTATTTTAAGTTATATTTTTATAATTATTATCCTTTTACGTTATAATCTTATAGTAAAATTACGTAACAAAATTACATTTGTTATAAAACAAATGTATACCGACGCTACATCTTATCAAACGTGAATCGCTGCAAGATGCATGCTACCGTCAAAGGATATAATAGGAGATGCTGAAAAGCACCAATTTTATATATATTAATATAAATACTCTAATCCATACTAATTATAAGTCGATTATTATGAGAAAACCTACAAGTTTATACACGTTTATACTTCTATTTTAGATAAAAGACGAACAATATGTTATAAATTTGATATTTTAACATAATTTTTGTAAAATAGAAGGTAATAAAATGTTAATATTAACGATATAACATTTATACATTCGTTTACTATTAAAATGAATGAAAGTTGAAAATAAATATCGAATATAAATAACGATTTTGTATTACGAGTAAAACTATTGTATTGTAAATTTACAATGCCAAATGATACACTCTATGATATTATAAATTGTGCATAATTTAAGAATTAATCACATAAAGATAAAAAGAGGAAGATTCGAATATAATTCTAATACATATTATATTATAATATAAACAAAATAAGAATATATTAGAAGATTTCGAAGATATTTAAATTCTTATGCGTATTCGTCATTGGTCCCTTCGATTATGTTTCGCTAATAGTATTTGTCCAAAGATTGCCAATGAAAAAGAAGATCGTAATTGAAACGTAGAGAAGATTACTAGAAAACCGATTGGCTAGGGAAAATCAAGTTGAAGGATTGATAACGCAGGTAGACGGATTGTCACACAAAGGGAGAAAGCGAGTTAATAGTGTATTGGTAGTAGAAGGAAAAAGAGAGAAAGAGAGAGTTTCAGTTCTTACTCATTTCTTATTCTACCTAGTTCGGTTCAGTATAGTCCAGCTGTTCGTCGTTTTTGATAGTCTGACGAATGAATTGTTCGGGACAGTCGCAGTTCTTGTCGTAGCAGAGGGGGTATTAGCGCTGGCGCGGCTTCATTGCTCGCTCGCGAACGATGAAAAATTAACGCTTCGCCTATGTGCACATAATATAACGATAAGCCGAATCCAAGTGTTCATTCCAAAGTCTTTAAAAAAAGAACTGATTTTGAACGACCTATAACGGTATTATACCGAAGGAAGGGTGGCCTTCGGTGTGACAAAAGGCTTGGAGTGTAAGAGAGAGACAGAGACGCCGTACGCAGTACAGGAGAAGAACAACAGTCGATTTTTGTTGCGAGCGACGAGATTGTAAAAAGAAAGAAGACGAAGAGAAGAGGGGAAGATAGACGAAGTTGAAGTCGTAGAATCGAATCGGGTGGCGTGTTCAATTTCTTTCTCCGAATCCCTACGTTTTTTTTTTTTTTTAAATCTCATTCCCGTTCTAAGATAAATTTGCATAAAACGAGAGAGGTGTCAAGAATTAATTCGTTTCGACGATTTTGGAGCGACCAACCCGTTCGTGAGGGATGTCTACCCCTGCAAGAAGAAGGCTAATGAGAGATTTCAAGAGGTACTTTTATATACATCATTATTTTTATTATATTTTTCTTTAACTACTTTGCCTTTTTTATCCTTAGAACATTTATCTTTAGTTATTGGATTATCGAAAACTAACGAATCTTCTAACGGAATAACCTGTATACGTGTGTATTTATCTATGTATGTTCTGTTCTCGCGGGAGAGGATGAATTCGAGTAATCCGAGCATACGCAACGTGCTAACGTCATTGTGAAGACCAAGTTATTATTAGGAACTTGTGCTTGTGAAGTGCACCTTGTTTAATGCTCATCTTTTGCCAAGCGAAACTTTTATGAATAAGCCTGTTTGTTTTTCCATAATGTTTTTATACAATTTTCTTTGTCTTACTTTTTATTGCTTTTTCTTATACTCAAAAGATTTTTCTTGAAAAATTTATCTTTGTATATAAGTTAAAGATAATTTATTTAGTTTCAATCTCTGATTTGTTTTATTCAAATAGAATATGTCAAGATCTTTTATACCTTTTTAACATATTGGGATAATTTAATAATTAAATTTGTAACATATTTTTGAGCAATCATTTTTAATGGCTAAAAATAACTAAGGATGAAGAGGCTTTAAATGGTAGCTTTTAAATTTTGGCACAATTTTTCATCAATATATCTAATACCTTTCAAGTTGTAATTTTGTAACGTACATGTACATTTGTTATTATGTAAGTTTGCTAAAATTATGTTTATTGATTTTATTGATCTAGCACGCAAGTAGAAGTGGCATTCATTGCGAAAGAGTAATTATTCCAGTAATGATATAATATTAAGATCTAATAGAAAATACTCTCTTAAATATGTAAGATAAAAGCAAGTAAATGATGTTAATAAAATATATTTTGTTTAAACAGATTACAAGAAGATCCACCTACTGGAGTATCTGGTGCACCTACGGACAATAATATTATGATATGGAATGCTGTTATATTTGGGTAAGAATATTGCATTTAATTCACTCTCACAACATGCGATTATTAATTTAGATTAGCTTTGTTAAAGTATTATAAAGAAAAATTGTATAATTTTTTAATTTTTAAATATCCTCCTTTTTGTATTATTCATTTAATCTTAATATAATTATTAATGATCGGTATTACAATTTGGATTTGTTTTAGGCCACATGATACTCCATTCGAGGATGGTACATTTAAACTCACAATAGAGTTCACAGAAGAATATCCAAACAAGCCACCTACAGTAAGATTTGTCAGCAAAATGTTTCATCCTAATGTATATGCCGATGGGGGTATTTGCCTTGATATTCTACAAAATCGTTGGAGTCCTACATATGATGTTTCTGCTATTTTAACATCTATACAGGTAGATAAAAATTTATTAATAGACATCTTTCAAAATTATTTGATCATATTTTCAAGTTTATACAGAAATATATTTTCCATACTATACTACTACATAGTTTGATTCATATTAAAAAAAAATTAATTATATGAACAAAATTTAATTTATTAGATGATTAACAAAACTGAATGCATCTGCATGACAGTAAAAGTGGTTACATATGCACATAAAAAAGTACCTATTCAAATCAACAAAATAATTCTTGTAAAATTATATAATATACATAAATGCAGGTTTAGATTTGATTACACTAGATGGACTGCACTATATATTATAACTCCTCTTACTTATTTCAAATATCTGAGATAGAACAGCTTCAAAAGATACTCTGCGTGACATCACATACAAAATCATTAGGGTAGAAGTATCCTAGGATTATTAAGTGAATAATACAAAATAATTAATTATTCCTTTTCGTTATCGGATACTTTTCATAAATCATATCAATGTTTTGATTTGAAATCAAAATTGTATATATGGACTGTCAGACTTCTTTTTTTTTCTTTTTCATTTTTTCTGATTTTCCAAGCAATTATTTCTTAAAATGGCGGATTGTTCGTTTTTCTCTTAACAGCGGTTGCAATTCAACAAAGTCTAGTTCATTTGATAAAACGAATGACATGCACTAAAAATTATTACATTCTTACACTATGTATAAGATTTCCCATTCTTCGTAAACAAATAGTATTTCACTGGTGCTAAGCTACATTAGCAATTTTGTTAATAAAATAATAAGCAATGCATTATAAAAGAAACGTTTGAATTGTCTTGTAAGGAATACGACTTATGTGGTTGCAGTCGCTGTTAAGTGACCCGAACCCGAATTCACCTGCCAACTCAATGGCAGCACAACTGTACAAAGAGAATCGACGCGAGTACGAGAAACGAGTGAAGGCTTGTGTGGAGCAGAGTTTTGTGGATTAGTCACAGACGTTTTCATGATGCTGTCGCAGCATTGTTCAACAACCTACAGCCATTAGATATGGAGGAGAATGTGTGCAGCCTTACCAAGGAGCTTGCGCTGAATCTTAGCATGTTTCTTCCAAAAGCTCTATTGAATTACAACAATGTGCAACATTAGATCGAATTTTTACAATGTTGAATAATAAATTATTATAAAATTGTGTAATTTATTTATTTCGATATCTGATAAATAACATGAAAAATCAGTAATATTAAATAAGATATAATAATATATATATATATCTCTATACATATATATTATTATATACATATATATATATATTCGTATATGTATTCGACTTTTTGTTTCTGTGCAAAAAATTAATACCTTTAAAAAGCGCAGATTTAGAGTTTTATTTTTTAAATTAGATTTTAGTACTTTGTACAATACGCGTAAATTCACATATATGTATATATATATATATATATATATGCAGATATACATATATATATATATATATACGCGCGATCGGATACAGGCGCGGACGTGCGCACACACACATACACATACATACAGCATACACACTTAATAATAAATGCATAATTTCACTTTTATAGTCTTATAACTTTTTTTGGAACCTTTTGTTTCTTTTTATGTTTTGTCCTGTTCTTTTTATTTCAGCTTTTGAACATTGAATCTTTAATAATCCCATAGTATGTATTTGTACAGTTGTTCATTATTTTCATTTGTAACGTTTTGCAATATTCAACGAGATTACTATTTTTCATTTATTTGTTACAGTCATTACTGGATGAACCAAATCCAAATTCACCGGCTAATTCTTTAGCAGCACAATTGTACCAAGAGAATAAACGAGAATACGAAAAGAGAGTAGCTACAGTTGTTGAACAATCTTGGTTAAATTTTCAAGAAAGTCATACGGAAGATCCTCGCTGACATTAAGTATGCCTTTTCTGTATTTTTCAATCGTACTTGTCATTAAAAGAAATGTTTATGTTACGGTCAATGTTAGAATCTGAGCATTGTAGAAGCACACAGGGGGGTGAGGTGAAATGGTCTTGGGAGAAAGAACAGATTTAATTCTTATATATTACAAATATATAAATATGTATATATGCAGATATAAGAGAGAGAAAGAGCTCATACCAGGTATTGACACCTTGATAAGTAGATACTATTAAGAAGATTTAAAGATACAAAACATTTACGGTGTTATGATAAAATATTTGATAAATTTCAGTGTTAAAGCGGTAGTAAAGAATCATTCATTTTCATACTTTTAATTCATATTTCTCAGAGAAAAACAAGAATAGGTAGTATGAATCACAATATTATCAGTTAATTATTATAATCATCAATAGTACATCACTTCACGAAGATTTATTTTACAATATTTTTATAAATAATTTCGCTAAGTATTCCAAGACGTTATAGAGATTACTTTCTATAAAATATTAAATTTTATTTCAGATTTAAAGTCCTGGAATGACATGGAAACTGCACTGAAAAACTTATGTGATCTATATTTATAAGTATAAATACAATATGTGTATGGTTTTTGTTCATAATAACTACACTTTAGGTGCTTTAACATAAATAACAAAACAATAAAAAAAACATATGTACAAATACTCTTTTTTGTATTATCACAACGTGGCATTAATAAGAATTATATTGCAAATGTAAAATGATTTTCTGTACACATAAAATAATTTGTTTTATAGAAAATGAAACGTATAACTTGGTAATATAGAATTTATGTTATAGATCAAGGGCATTTGTACGTATATTCCTGTTTTGTGTTTTCGATATAACAATTATAAATTGAAATTTGTTAAGTTTCCATTTACCTTATTATTTATTTCAATGGCTTCAAGCGCAATAATAGTTTAATTTCATGTTGATAAGCATGTTATTGTTTTAAAATATAAATTGAAGATTTTATTTCCAATGGAATTTTGTTTAAAAATTGCAATTATATATAATGCTTGAAGTCATTGAAAAACAGATACATCTTTTCACATATTTAATTTTGGTTTTATATATACTTGACTTTTGTTTTCTTTTCTTGTGGAAAATATTTGAATCCAACTTAATAAAATTCAATAAATATAGTATAAATTTTAAATAGAATTATAAGAAACCCAATTCCTATAATTTATCATATGAAATTTAACAACAATGTAATCAACTTTTATATAACATAATTTTGTTTTCTCCAATAAATTCTGGAATATATTATGTTACTTGTACTTGATCTTATATTTTACATAGACTTATATATTAATTAATTAAAAACAAAAAATATATATATATATATATGTGTATAATAATTAACATAAAAATAATGAGACTACAGCTCATTCCATTTACGTTTTAATATACATAGTGTTATTATTACCATTACATATTTTTATTTATTCATATACAAGAAGAAGATATAACGTATATTCCATAAATTAATATAAATACAAAGATATATGAGAAATTTAAAATAATAAAAACTCTGAATTATATTACAATTCTCGAAAAAATCTATTGAGAACATCCCTTCCATGTCATTAAAGCTATTAAAATTATAAGTTGCCATTTTATACTATTAATATGGAGATAGTTTGCTTAAACGATTGTTCTTATGCGATATATCTTCTATATCTATGAATATATTATTAAGAAACAACTTGAAAACTTCATGAAGAATTTTTACGTCTCGTCGTTTATAATTATTTAAGAATTGCTATATTAAGAATGTTATATTACTTATGCAAATATTACATAGAATTATATTACGAACATTTTCTCTATGCTACGTTTTTTATCGAGACTGCGATTTAGATTTCGATCTTTGGATTTCAACCAATTTCAATGGTATAGTCAAGTTATAAAGTATTATTATACAGAGTGAATTAACTAAGGACCAGTCACCTGAACAACTTTTACAGTTTATGGCAGTACGTTATGCTATAGATGTTCAGAATAGCGATTATCAATACAAGACACTGTTTAAAACATTCATCCACAGACAGTGTTACACGTTTATAAGTATGTTCTGACTCATTGATTGCAACATAAGCCTCTCGTATTCATTGTCTCGTGTTCTCTTTAATAGTTTGTACATCACGATAGACATTTTCTTTCAATCTACTTCATAAAATTATTTCAAAAGTCAGTGGTGTTAACGTTAAGTGAAGCTTTTTTAGAATCATCGTGAAGATTATTAGATATCTAAGGCAGATACAACAAATGATTTAGAGAAAACAATAATAAGAGATGTAGAAAATTTAGCAACTAAATTTAAAGAATATATATGGATATCATTATAATAAAAATAAAGGCACCAAAGCTTTTCTCAGAGAGATAAAAAAGAATTTATTTAATTTATTCAAAAGAATTAGAAAGAAATTTGAAAAATTGCGAGAAAGAAGAGAAAATAAAAAGTGCCAAGATGAAGAATACGATCTAAAAGGGAAATATGGAAGGTGCGAGAATACACGAGGAGAATGCAATTAGGCAAAAAAATCAAATTTTCAATTATCTACGTATCAGTTATATAACTACGCAACTACAATGAAAGTGATGTTACTGTTATAAAATTAGTTATATGATAAAACTTTGAAATATTTTATTTCAAATATTTTTTTCTGTCACTAAAATTGTAAAAGTTATTTAGTTGGACGACCTTAGTTGTGACTCATCCTGTATATAATAATCATTTTAATTATCAATATCAAAATTAAATGTAATTCAATAGATTTAATAAGCCTAAAGTTTCAAAATTATAAATAAACATTCCTAGAAATTAAATTGGATTCTAATTACATTAAATATTGTTTTGCACCCAATTATTTTTGATTCTTAAAACCTTGAAGCATACTTTGTCTGCTACGATTTCTCTTCTTTTTCTTTATTGTACCTTTCAAGTTCTTTCAAAAATTGTGCTTTTGGTTTCATGACGTTTGGACGATCTCCTCGACACTTTGGGCAAAACCATTTTCCTTTTGGTTTAGTACTGAGTGACACACAAGAGAAGTGGAACCACTCTATCGGACATAAATCGTTATCACAAAGTATCATTTCTCCATAGGAAATTTGGTCGCAAAGACAATACGTTGGTTCATCTGGATCTATCGCAAGATCATCTTCCAATGGTGGTGGAGTATCCTCCCTATGTTGATTATGTTGATTGCCTTGCCTAGATTTCCTTTTCTTCTTTTTACCTGTATTAGTTGTCGTAGTTTTCTTTTGATTACCATTACTTGCATTGGTCAAAGTATTGGATCTTGTTTCAGATACTACGATCATATCCATGGCATGTCCTGATTCGACCAGTGTCTCTGTTCTTGTTCTTCTAGCTCGCTTTGGTAAACGTTCAGCATTATTAGCATTGGTCGAAGAGTTGGAATTAATATTCGCATTTGATTCACGATTGGATTCACAGTTCTCTTGTTCTTTACCAAAATCTACAAAATATATAACATTATTATTAACTAAATATTGTCGAATACTTGTAGAAAATGTTATACAAAAAGTATATGACATATACCTAAATTACGATAATCTACATCAAGCTGTCTAGATTTACTGTCTATTAAATCTTGAACTTGTTGTACAATTTGTAATTTCTCATCTCCTATTTCTTGAGCAGCAATAAGTGCTTGTTGAACCCTTGCAAGTGCTTTTCTTCTCACAGTCGAGTCTATATCATTTCTTAGTGTATCCTGTTGTTGGTCTACTTCTCTTAAATATGCTAATTTAGATTATAAAAAAGAAATAATTATAAATAGACTGTAAATATTTAGTACATATAGTATATGTATAGAGTAATAAAATGTTTTTTTTTTTTTTTTTTTTTTTTAAAAAAAAAAAAAAAAAAAAAGATTTACCATGAAATTTGAATCAACATTGATTTAAAACTTACTTTGACAAGTAGCATCTAATTCTCGAAGACGCGAAACATATCTCTGCAAATCGTTTGGTAGATTTTCAACACAATCCAAATAATTTTCGATATAAGTTGCTGAATATAGGGCCTCGACGACCGCTTGATTTAACATTTTTCAGTTTTTCGTATCACGTTAAAAGAAAAAATATTATATGTATATATATATATTTTTATATATATATTTATTTATATATATATATAGATATCTCTATGCACATAAACAGCATCCACCAACGATGATTGCACACCACTAAAGTAAAGTTTTTTTAAACGTATTTTTACATATTCGTTTTTTATTACGTTTTTAACATTACGTTTAAATGAATATCGTTTGGATTAATCTATTACTGTGTACGTATGCGGCTAATTTGCGGAAAATCACATACATGTATTCTACACGCGTGCGTCGCATATAAACTCCTAACTATTTCTTTTTTCTTCCTGACTGTTTTTATCTCCACCTCTTTCCTTTCTTCTTTTTTTTTTCCACATAAACAGACGTTTCGAAAGTCGTCACACCGGTTCTTCTTTCTTTCTCTTTATTTTCTTTTTTTTTTTTGCATGCCAATATGTTCCACCTACGTTCATAACCTGTTCACATTAAAAGGCATAAAACATATCTCGTTGAATATCACTTTTTTCACTACTAATCATGCGATGCTATCTATTTTTTTGTTTTCATTATCGAATAATGCTATTATTTATAAACATAGGTTGCAACTTTTGAAGAACGATAGTTAGACACACAATTAAGTTTATAATCCACATTCCGATGACTCCTACATATTCTCCTAAACACGTATATTTTGAAGCAAAGCTACATAAGTCATGCTTTAACAAACCAATGAAATAACTCGATTAACTCGAATATGATCGATCGTGAACTCGATTAAAGTGAAAAACGCCATCTTGTGTCGTCGATAATCACAATTCATGAAAAACTTGTTTCGATTTATTTTCAGTGCATTGAACTAGAAACTGAGCATTACTAGATAAATATTTACTACTGCATTACAAAGAACTATTTTTTTAGAAAGTAAACATTTTGTTTTTGTTTTTTAAGATTAACCAATAGCACAACGTTTATTTTCATAGATACGTTTTCATTGGTGCGTTTTAAAAGCAGAGATTACGTATATTTAACATTTTGTATTATTCTTGTAATGTTAATTGTATATTCATTAAAATAAAGAGACAAAGCTTGAATTTTAATTTTTTTGTTTGTTACAAAATATCTTTGAGAAATCTTTGAAAAGAAATATTTTTATTAGGGATAAAGACAGAGAGAAAGAGAGAGGAAGAGAGAAACTCGCATTGCAATATGTGTAACATAGCGACATCGTTACTCGACGGTTGTAGAATGAACTACGTACGAAATTTACGGAAGAGTCGATAATGTAGATACGGAAGAGTCGATAATGTAGATACCTCTGTAGGTAAGTTGAATTGTTACCGATGGTGCATCGAGATAGCAACATTTGACGTCACATTTAGAGACAAAAGATCGATTTTTGTAGAAAAAGCCTCTTTATTTACAAACCACAAAAATGGAATTAAGAAATTCGTCAGATAAATCAATTTATATTTATTTTACTTTAATAAACGCATATGAATTATATTGTATTCTATTTAGTTTGCTATAGAGTCAAACTGTTATTCTTTTGACTCAATTTAGCATCTCTCCAAAAAGAGGAAGAAAAAATACTACTTTTTAATGAATTTAATATTTTGGTTCAAATGGATTTAATCGAGCAATTTCTATTTTCAGATATTACTAAATTACGAGGGCGCTAAAGAGGAAAGCTCATCCATCATTCCTTGTCGCGATGCATCATGTTCCTCAAACAACTTAAATCTGTTTGAAGTAAGGCAGTCGTCGATAGGACGAATTCAAATATTTTCGCCCATCGGTCGTCATTTTTCGAAATTGTTCTTTCGACGAGCATCGTTCCCACAATTTTCTTGCTAGATAAGAATTACCTTCAGCTATTTTATTTATTATTCTTCCTTGACTCTCGAGTATACAATGCAACATAGTACTGAGCTCTTTACGCATAGTCTTCTTGTTTCTTCGTCGCAATGAGTAATCTGTCGGACAAAAAAGATAAAGAAAAAAGAAGAAAAATAGAGAGAGAGAGAGAGAGAGAGAGAGAGGGAGAGAAAAAGTTGAGAACGGAAATTAAAATCTTTTCGCACACGATGAATTATTATAGTTTAACAAATAATTATAATAGAAAGTTACTTCGCATAGTTTTTCAACGAGATTTGTATTTTTCATTGAAATGGATTTAAATTTATAGATTGCACGTATATTAATATTTATACTTTCAACAACGCCATTGATTATTCGTAATGAATTGTTCAAATTGTCCATTTAATCTTTAAAAAACTTGAATGTTTTTTAAACAATTGTTCCGTATAGATAATTGAGAAAAGTCTTTAAGTAAATGTGCAATATCTTATATACCAAATGCGAACTTCAATTAGCAACAAGTTTGTATACTCTATCTCTCTCATGCAAACTTATTTCTCATTTGCGATTCTCAAAGCATGACCCTCGACTTTTAGAGAGAGGAAAAAAGTATATAAGGGAGAAAAAGAAAATAAAAAAAAAAGTACGAAGAGCGTTTTTCTTTTGCCCTTGCAACGGAATGGGGTGGAAGTTGAATATCTAATACGTCTAGCTTATGTTTATCGCGTATGTACTTACGTAAGCATTAATAATAGTACTCATGACGGTATTACAGTATTAACGGGATCGTTAGAGGAATCCATCAGATTGATATATCTTTGAAAAAGTGCGTTATTTATTCTGTTGTAAACGAAAACCATAAAAGAGAAAGAGAAGGAAGAAAATGAAGCCCCCCTCGTCGCCATCTTGTGATACTCTTGTGATACTCTTGTAAAGTGCCACAGGCAGTCGAGCAGAGAGAAACGAAAGGGTTTTACAGGAAACCTACGACGCGGCAAAAAAATAGCAGTAATTTCTGTCCCTTAGGCGCACGTGCGCCAGCCGAAAATCTCGGATATATTCCCGTTCGTCGAGCCGAGTTGAGTAGGATTTCCCTCATTGCGGGGCCTGTTTAAACAAGGGGAAGCAGAGTCATTGTACCTATAGCTACTCTCTCTCTCTCTCTCTTTTTGTTCTATAGAATGAGAAAGAGAGAGATAGAAAGAGAAATTCTTCTTCCCTTGTCTTGCAAATGCAGCTGCGTGTATTACACATACGTAATATGGAACACTGGCCACGTTTATGAAAAGGTATGAGGGTAATCGCTACGATAGAAATATAGTTCTTCCTTTTGAATAAACTCTGACTGAAAAAGGAGCAGCAAATTGCTTTCTTTTCGGGGTGTCTTCTATTCGTTTTGTAAAGCAACGTTTGCGTTTGAGGAAGTCGTCCTCGACAAAAGTTCATCTTTATGTAAATATTTGTTATAGAGTTAGTTTTGTTAGAGATATGTGTATTCCGATATATAATATAATATGTGCACGATGCATTGATAATATCGTTCAATTATGTTTTTGACAATAACGGACACGAAATTTATATTGGCATGACATTTGGTAGCGATTCTTTTATCGTTTTTCTTTTTTTCTTTTTATATTTTTTTTTTTTCAACGAAATTAATATTTAAGTTCGTATGCTATTTCTATTCAATTAATTGTAATTATTTTATAAACGGGAACCCAAACGAAAAGTTAATACCCGATGAATCGTTGCTTTGATTTATCTCATTTATTATTATTTTTCGCAGCAGATAGAAAAACATTTAGGAACTTTTAACGTTTCAACGATAGGAAAAAGAGGGGAAAATCCAGTAATATTTAATAGAATTGTTAAATAGATTAACGGAAAAATATCGAGCTCGAGTTCGGCGACGTTTTTTCTCCGAGGGAACATTTTTTATTTATAAAATCGAAAAAGACGGCAAATGTTGTCGACCTTTGCTTCGGACAGAACTGTCCGTAATGTTGGCGAACGAAAAAAAACAAAAAAAAAACAAAAAAAAAAACAAAACAAAAAAATAAGAAAAAGAAAAAACGAACGAACTGCGAGGTCGAGTTTTTTTAATTTTCTTTTTTATTGTTATTTTTTTTCCGTCGATTATAGTAGCTAAGGGTAAAAGAGGAGATTGGGATCACATAATTATTTCAAATTTTATAGATAGCGTGAAAACTTATTTCTTTATTTCAAGGTTCACACAACTGGTAAATATAATCCGTGCCGTATGTGCAGTGGTACATGAAACAACGGCTTACTTATGCTTACAAGAATGAGGATTATTACACATATGTTAAGTCGTATTGGTAGAGGTGTTTGAAAGGCTTGGTTGAGGGGGGGGGGCGGGGTAGGATACAGTACTGTCGTGGATCGACTATATAGAAATTAGATACAACAAATTAAACACGATTTTAACATGGATTATTAAAGATCCGAGTCAAGAACACATAAACTATTTATCACGACATTCTCATAACATTTTACGGGGATAAATCGTGTATTGAGAGATATATAGAAGCAAGGAACGAAAACGCACGAAAACGAAAATACACACGGAAAATAGGTAATGCAATAATGAACAAAAAAAAAAAAACAAAAACAAACAATTATTAATTAGTCAAAACGAGAAACAGAATAGGGATGTGTGCTAAAACGGTAAATGTAGTGGTAGTGGTGGTAGTGGTGGTGGTGGTATTGGTGGTGGTAATAGTAGTAGTAGTTTAGTAGTAAAATAGTAGTGGTTGGTGGAACGACCGATGACGGAATAATGCGAAAAAGAAATTAAATTCGGCTGATTCGACATGGAACTCTCGATCTCCCTGATAAACTTTCGGAGACGCGAAATCCCTGATAAACGCGAAAGAAAAGCTGCACGTTGGGACGCAAGCATTACGTGTCACAGAATGTGTTAAATATTCAAAGATTCATAAAGCCTGATATACGTTGGTATATATACATATATATGTTGTTAAGTGTAGAATAATATGTACGTACGTATATATATATATATTTAATGAACGTGTATTTATAGTAAATAAGTGCGATGGATCCAATTGGTCCTTCTCCTCCTCCTCCTCCTCCTTCTCCTCCTCCTCTTCCTCCCTAAACGCGACACTAAAGTTTCGTTAATTTTGAAAATCCCGCGATCTTTCCCTTCGCCGTAAAAGTGCAACGAAACGATACTTCCGATTATTCGGCCAGGATTATTATATTTTATTTTATACTCTCCTCAAGCAATTATGTTTAAAAAGAAAGAAAAAACATAACAAACAACGATAAACATTCCGATGATAATCCTTTCGATCTTAGGAGCAGTTTGAATGGATCTTGAGTTCTAATCCTTCGAAGATTAATCAGGATTATTTTAGACGGATGGACAGGTTGATGTTAAGTCGAAGTAAAAGTTCGATGAATTCGACGGGGATGGGTGGGGATTGTACGGTGATTGGATTAATTTTCATGATTGGTGGACAAAATATATTGTTGGTGGTCACAATTCACGCGAAGGAAACGCGTTAACAATATATATCTATAAATATTGATTATACTGGGAGATATAATCTCGTTGTTTAAAGAGAAACACCAATGGTAATATATGTAATTATGTAAAACACGATTGTTAAAGGAAATTAGTGCGTGTTAGGGTTGGAAAGAAAAGAGGAAGGAAGGGAGAGAGAGAGTGAGAGTGAGAAAGAGATAGAAAGAGATAGAGAGAGATAGAGAAAGATAGAGAGAAACTAATTTGAGTAGGATCGCGACGCGAATAGAAACACAGAAGAACAAACGGTATTATTATAATAAGAAAGAGTACGGGCTGGGAGAGAGACGTGGTCGTGTCGTCGAGCAAAGCCGAGTCGAACGAAGAGATATATCAGAGGATCTAATGAACCTTCACGACACCACCGGCGCCATATGCACCCGCTAGAAGAGCTTGCGTACCATACAGAGATCCTGCCCTGAGTCCAAGTCCAAGTCCAAGATTCGTAGCCAATAAGTTAGACCCTGTCAAGGCAGAGCCAGCAACCAGAGAGGGTCGAATTAAGGATCCACCAATAGCAAGCTACGAATCAATAATCATTATTGTTATTATTACTTTAATAGAGAATTGTTTTTCAAAAATTTTGCTTATCAATAGAGAAACCTTATAATCTATTAATAAATAGGTATCGTAGGGAATTTGGAGACTCAAAAGAATTAGAATTTCTCGTTTTGATTAATTAGATGTTTCGTCCCTTTATTGGGACTTCTTCAGCAACTTAACGGATTAAGATTTAATAAAGTGTAGATCTTTTGTGTTTTGAATATTATAAATAAAAAGAAAAATGTATGTCTACTTAAAGAAAAAAAACGCTGAACTTTAGAGATTAAGTTGTTGAATAAGTCCCAATAAAGTGACGAAACGTCCAACTTATCAAAATTAAGTTCTACTTCTTTTTTTGATGTCCAAATTCTCTATGATACCTTCTTATTAATCTCTAAAGTTTAGCGTCTTTTTTATTTAAGCAGACATACATTCTTATAATATTCAAAAAACTACACATCTAAACTTCGTTATCTTTTGATACGTTATATTTGAACACTCAAACTGTTTGAGTCCAATTAATCAAAACGAAGTTCTAGTTCTTTTCAATGTCCAAATTCCTACGATACCTATTTATTAATAATTTTATTTTTGGACGAGAGAAACAACTAATCTTATAATCTTATCTAATCTTATAATCGTTTAGATTTGATATTTGATAAATTAGTTAATCAGATTAATTGTCGCGAGTTAAAAAGTTAGATAAACAATAATTTTTAATTAAGTATAGATTACCTGAGGACGTAGACCTACTGCTGCTGGTGCTGTAGCAGCTGTAAGAACTTGACCAGAACGAGCAAGAAGTTGAGGTCCTGCTGCAACTGCCAAGGCAGGTCGAGCAGCGGCTACAGCAGCGACCTGTCCAACTGGTGCAGCAACTGGTACGGCCGTTTTCGTTACGGTTACGCTAGGATCCTTTTGTACGACGGCATTAAATCCGTTGATCGGATCAGCGGCATACGAAACAATTCGTCGAGAACCATCTGGTTCGATAAGACTGTAACTACCTTGAACTACATCACCGCTGCGTGTTTCTTCTTGAGCCTTGTTGTCACCTGCGATCCGAGACAAAAGTTATAAGATAACAATAAATTAAAATAGAATTGTAATAAAATAGAAAAATGAAAATATTTACCGGTAAGTCCGTCGGCGACGCTATAGCTAAAACTGTATTGAGGATTGGGATCGTAATTTTCTGTTCTAATAACCGCGGTTGGTGCCGCGGCAATTCCAACTGTGGCTGCTCCCGGCAGAATGCCTCCGTGACAGGCTGCCAGGAGAGTCGTAAAAAAACCAAGAGTCTGCGAATACACAAAAAAATCAGATATAGATTAAATATGTCGCGTATGATATATATTATTGTAAGATTATATTATGTTTTTATCTGATATAAATATAATCTTATTATATTTTTTGTTTTCTTTTTTTTTTTGTTTTATTGGACGAGCGCACAAATTCGTGCAAGGGGTTGCTCTCGCATTCGTCAGAATGATTTCAAATTACGAAATGGAAAAAAAAAAGAAATGGATTAATTAGTAACGGTGGATTACTTTGAAATCCATGGTAATTGGAGTCTGGACGTTTGCTGGTTGCTGCCCCGAAGACTGCTTGCTAAGAAGGACCGAGCAAGCTGACTTTATACCAATCGGCATCGGTTGTCCCCGCTCTCGATATTCTATTCGTCATACGTATTTTCTTTGTGTGTTTGCCGCGTGTGTATACGCACACAAAGTGATTGCATTTGTACTTCGGTGATTTCGTAGGACTCTCTTGTACGCGATCGTGCGTGGGATATTCGTCCTATGTATTCCGTATTCGTACGATTCGTCTCGGAAGGAAATACGTGATTTGATCTTGACAAAGAATTTCAAGAAACTTCGACAATACTTTGATTTGCCGCTTTTCCGTTTCCCCTTTTTTTTTCTTCTTTCTTCTATCATACTTTCAAGCATTATTTTTTCTTACGATTTAGAATGATTTGTACGAGTTCAATCGGTTTTTGCTTTTGGATCCGTTGTAATAAAAAGATATGCAAAGTTTATACGCATATATTATTTTCTTTTTCGTTTCTTTTCTCTCGTTCATTTTTTGAACCATACTTTGTTTTTTGTTTTTTTCAAACCTACGCAAATTTTATTTTTATTTCAGATTATTAGATTCTTTTTTTTTTCTTTTTTTATTGTTATTTAGTAACCTGACGTTGATTCATGATGAAAAATGTAGACATTTATCAAGGTAATATTTTGCGAATAGGCAAATATTTATAAGAGGTAACTTATGCGCATACTGGATCATAATACAAAATCTTATTCTTGATCTAGGTCGCTGTCAAAAAGTTTGAAAAACGTTATCTTGTAAAGAACGTTCTAAATTTGTTGGAAAACGACCTACTTCGTAGTGTTAGATGGATTTGTTGAAAATTAAATTCGAGAAAGAGAGAGAGAGATAGATAGATAGAGAGAGAGAGAGAGAGAGAGAGAGAGAGAGAGAGAGAGAGAGAGAATTGGGTTGTCAGAGAAAGAATACGTAAAAAGGGCAAGTCCATTTTGTTAATAGTTAAGACATTAAAATCTACTATATAAGTTCTAGGTCTTCCTTACTTTTTCCACTAAAAACGAGGGGATGATTTTTAATTTTGTCTAACCTCGTTTAGTCCAGTACGATCGACCCAGTCCGATTTTACTACTTACTAGGATCTTGATAATATCGCATTAATTTGGAAAAGTGCGCTAGTTTCTGTTAATATTAGAACCAACACTTTTTTCCATTTATTTCCATTTGAATCAGATACAAATTCACGACCTAGATCTCGGGTGTAACAGGTGTAGATATATATCCTAAATAAAATGATATATAGTATAATAAGCGAGAGATGAAAAACGTAAATATGTCGAATTAGAAAAAAGGTCACGAGGTTTGAATGTGTCAAGCTTCTTTATCATTTATATTTCCTTCGTTTAAGAATTTATCATGAATACAATCTGCAATGGTGACACACAAATTTTCAATTAAAATAAATATATTATATATACTTTGTAAAATTCATTATATCCATTTCTCGTTTATCTAAATATTAAATTATTTAATATTAAATTTATATAGAGAGAAATCCCATACCAAACGAGAATAAAACTATGATCGATTATTGTAAAAAAGTAACGTAAATAAAGTTAAATAAGTATAATAACTTAATGAAAATGTGTGTATGATTGAACATTAAAACGAAGGTTACGACAACTCGGTAACCTAATTAAAGTTGCATACAGTAAAGAACAAGATACATGGTGAGACGTTTATCGTAAGAGGATGATTAGGAGGGATCAAATGATGACGATGTGTAAAGTAATAATCGATATCATTGCAACATTTGGTAATAATATCTTTGGTTGGTTGGCGAGGACGTTTGGCATAGTGTTATACGTTGAAATCAGGATCGAGATCAAGATGAAGAAAGAAAGAAAGAAAGAAATAAATAAAGAAAGAAAGAAATACAGAAAGAAATAAATAAAGAAAGAAAGAAAGAAAGAAACGGGGAGGGGGAGAGAAGAAGGGTGGTTAGTAGCTAGCACGACCGATACATGTAGGTCAAGTAATTCGAGTGGTAATTTAAGGAGCACCAACCAACGTAGTTGCTAAGAACGTTCTTCGTAATTCTAGATCGGCTGGTTTCACAAACACTCGGATGATATCTCAGGTAAAAGCACTAAAAGACATAGGTAGATTGTATACACACACACACACGCGTGTACACATGTATATCGGATATATATCTATGTATGACCATTGCAGAAAGTATTGGTGAGAGGGGAGAACGATACCAAAGTTATAGAGGGAGAAAAAGTAGGAGGTGGAGAAGGTGGAGGACCGATTCCTCCGATAAAAGCCACGTCGGCTGGGACCGTATGTCCATTTCCGAAGTAGGAAAGCGATTGAGAACGCAAACGGGGGACGACTACGAGACACCTTGCAACGAGGAAGATCTTTCTTCTTCTTCTTATTCTTCTTATTCTTCTTATTCTTATTCTTGACTTCTTTATTTCTTTGTCGATTCAACTGGGCGCGTGCTAACCGAACGACGGAACGGATAGAGTAACCTTTGTTCTTCTTCTAAACTCTTTGCCAATCGCGAGGATTTTTCTATCCTTATCTTTCTCTTTCTCTCTCTTTTTCTCTTTAGTTTTTATAAAATATTGTGTAATCTTCTTAGGGATTTTTTCACGTTGACCCCACGTTCGTTTGTATAAGAAATGATTTTAAAATGTGATATGTATATCTTTAAAAAAGAATATAGAACAAATTTGCTATACTTTTCTTATGAAAGTCTTAACAAATAAGGTTTTTTTTCATATATATATATATATATTTTATTTTTAAGTTTTATATTAAAAAGAAATTACTTTGATTTTTTGTTGTTTTTTACAGGGAAACGTTAATAACGTATATAATTACTTGTAGGTTGGCACAGGGGTTTAGAGAACAAAATCATATGTATATTATGTATTAGGTTCGCAATTATAAATTCCCGCCGTTTTTTTATTAAATTTTAACAAGATTGATTTTATTGATTACAAATTTCATGTATACCTATTCCTAAACCTGATTAATTAATGTAGAATAAAATTTTAGACAATTCTATGAGGAACAAATTATTTTCTTTTTATTTAATAAATGAAATAATATAATATATACATTTTGTATGACTTTTTATAACATTACACACACATATATATAAATATTTTTTGTATGGAAAAATAAAAATAAAAAAATTGAATTAACATAGAATAAGATTTTAACTATAATTCTATGAAGAACAAATTATTTTCTTTTTAT
>NW_014569684.1:220859-232818 GCF_001313835.1 Polistes canadensis | reverse complement strand
GAGGAACAAATTATTTTCTTTTTATTTAATAAATGAAATAATATAATATATACATTTTGTATGACTTTTTATAGCATTACACATATATCTATATAAATATTTTTTGTATAGAAAAATAAAAATAAAAAAATTAAATGAGTTTAGAAGCAACGTTCCTATTTGTCTTGTTTTTGTCTCGTTTCTTTTCTCAACTAGGTTTAGTATGATTTTAGAAACTAGCGAGACTCAAAGTGGCGTTAAGGAGGAGTCGTTGAGAGTAGTAGTAAGTCGGTTGCACTTCTCTTCTATGGTAACTGCAACGACCGCACTGACCGCGAACGTTTAATAGTCAGTCCCTTCCCTCGTGTTTCAACGCACTCGCCCGTGTAACACGTTGCGGAACGTTGCGTTCCATCACTCTAAACGAACGATTCTTTATAATTACCTTAATCTTATTTTAATCATCGTGTATCATTTATCGCATTAAACGATCATTCGTTATCATGTACGTTATTCGTTCATTCGTTCGTTCCGATTCGACAACGATCCTTTTTGCTTCCGTTGAGAACATGATAAATGATAGGAAAAGTCGTGTAAAGAAATAAAAATGTTTTATATGTATGTATTATATATATATATATATATACTTATATATATCTTCGATAAATTTATTCTTCTTCGTTGTTACAATCGATGCGGAAAATTTAATCGTTAATCATATGTAGGTATGTGTATTACATTTTATTCTACGAATCGATCTTTCGTACACATCTATTTATGTATGTATATATATATATATGTATTATAGAGAAATTACGTTTGTATCATTCCACTATTAATGATGATCAAATTATATTCACGAACTGGATCGGATTAGTAAATGTCAGTCTTTTATGATAAATATTTAACAAATTGTATAACTAGTATAACTTATAATTCATCTTTATGTAATTAATGTAGCATATTGTCCGGGAAATAATTGCAATGATATTATTCACCGGTGTAATCAATTTAATTGCGTTTTGTTATCTTTAGTAAACAAGGATTCGTAACGAAATGAATCATCATCGTTCGTCCGTGTTAATCGTGTTAATAAACGATCCAAGCAAAATTCGTTGTTGCGTGTTATTGGGATAATTATTACCTAATAGAAAAAGTCATTATTGTATTTGAATAATAAAATTCGCGGTATATATTAAGAGGAGATTCTTTTTTTTATTAATCTAATTATTGTGAAATAATATGATATTTAGTAATAACGTTAGAGACGAATGGAAATCACTGGAGTTATTATTTACAATTAATTAATACAGTCTTATAGTTCATTTGTCGATGAATGAAAAAACACGTTGTGGATTATTTTACAAAACAAGAAAAACAACACTTCTTAACTTCCACATTTTCCTCGTCAACGGTAATAGATTTTGATTTAAAAAGATAACACCTACGAAAACTATTCTTAATGGAATTTTTTGGCAGGATAACGATCAGCATCAAGATCGGTTGAATCATTCGAAAAAACTTAAGCAACCATAATTCGGTATAAATGGCACCAAGAGCACTGGTAATCCATGGTGCATCCATCAGAAAGTAAAGTTTGAGAAACATAAAATAGGATTCATTTGCCTTCGTTGTGGTATTACTAGCGATAGCAGTTGACTTTCTTATTGTGATTATCTTGTAAGTGGTATAAACGAATAGCATGCTGTTCATAAGACAAATAATAATAGGTATAGTAGCGACGTATACAATAACAGCAATATTTGGACCGTTAGAAAAGTTATGAAAATTCGGTTTGAATGGTGAACTATTTGGTACTAACGGTGATAGTTCAACGATGGAAGCAATAGCCGTGGGTACGAAGGAAATACCCCAAACCCAAGCAGAGTATATCAAGAACTTTCGTCTTTCTTGAGTCCTGTACTGTTTGGGATCGGATGGTGGCGTCCAACGGAATCTGGTGATGACCAGGGTCATGTCGATGCAAATGACGAAGAGCCAGACTGTGGAAGATATCGATAGAAACATCAGGGCCAAGCAGGACAGGGTATACACCGAGAAATGCAGGCTGACACGACAGAGTAAGGACAACCCTATGGCGATCAGTATAGAGTTTAAGACGATTTGGAAAATGTTGTAACAGAGTACGGCCCTGTCGTAAGCTCGTTTACGTAGCCCGGATACTGTAGAATAAATCAAGACAACGATAAGATACGGTATGATGTAGATCACGTTAGCGAATACAACCATGTTGGCACCCCAATAGCTCAAAGGTGTTAAAATACTTTGACAAGTTTTTCCGATATCTTTATTATCGGTATCGTTTCGTTTATTTTCATTTTTCTCATTAATAACTTGGCATAAATTTTCATTATTGTTTTCGATTATTCCCGGTATCATTGAGCTAACGTTAAAAGATTCGTTGCGATTGGGAAACCTTTGGAGAATGACAAAACTATTGTTTGGCCGATACTCGAAACAAGCATCGAAGCATACCCATGAGTCCACCGTGGTACTCGTCGTTTCGGAATTATCTGAAAACATAAAATACATGTTGGTGATAGAGAGAGAGAGAGAGAGAGAGAGAGTAAGTTGGATGGTTAAATAGCAGTGTGTGTAGGAGCGCGCGCGCGCGCACGGTATCGATCCCAAAGGGTGAGCCGCGCGCTCTCTGTTTGGATAATTTGGCCGGGACTCCCTGCGTTCCTCTTTCTCATATATATATACACACACACATATACATATATATATATCAAGAACACAAGGAACGATTGTTTTGTCCGATCCTCGTGTTCCAGCCGATTGAAATTCCATATGGGAACGTTTAATCGTTCGTTCGTTCGTTCCAACGTTCGTTCCAACGTTCGTTGGTTCGGTCGTGATTTCGCTCGATCGAAACTGCCGTTTTCGAAGTTTCCTCCAACACTCCCGTGGTGGAACGCAACCCGTCGATGCTTCGATGGTGTATACTGTACTACTTCACTTGGTGGTGCACCCCCGTTGTTCGTGCTTCGTGCTCGTTAGAAAAATCCCAACGCGAGAAAATCAACCGTTCGAGATGTAAACCCTAACGGTCGATTGAGATTCTATTCCGGCGTTGAAATCGAACGTGAAATGGATGTTAGCTTGAGTAACTGATGGAAAGGAAATTAGAAACTTGTCTATCATTTATATACAAATTACACGTCATTATTATTGCTTTCTATTTTCTTTTTTCTTTTTTTTTTTATCGATCAATTCTCGTTTCAAAGTATCAAGTACTGGACAAGTAATTGTATCTATTTAACCCAACTCACGATAGGATTCTTATTTTTGATCCTATTTATATTTTAAATATCATAATATAAATCCGACGAAATTTTTCTGCGGACGGTTGTAAAGAAGAAAAAAGAAAAAGAAAAAGGTGTAATGTTATTTAAATATTCAATAGTAAAGAGAGAGAGAGAGAGAGAGAGAGAGAGAGAGAGAGAGAGAGGATTTCACGTCGAGTTTTAATTTATTTTTATACCTAGTTCATTTGCTGCCCAGCATTTCCTTTTATAAGCTTTTATTATGTCTCGCGAGAAAGATTAAATAAAGACAATGAATACAAAACAAAAAGGTAGATTTTTTTTAAATCTCATTAATTTCTCGAGAATGTTTTTTTTCTTTGTTCGGATAATTAAGTACAAAGATTTATTTCTACACGATTACGTAGTTGTTTGAGTACATATTATGTGTTAAAATGATATGTTTATTTTATTTGAAAAAAAAAAAATAAAAAAGTATTATTCATATGTAAATTTGTATAAACTTGAAGAAAACATAAGAGTTTTGAGTGTATCGAAACCATTCTTTTTCCTCGAATACGTTTATCAACTATTAAAAATAACCAATTACGTAAGAATTATCATGGAATATTTCTGCTTTATCACAATATTTTGCCTACACATCATACCTATCGTCATATATTTTTATGAGCTCGTAAAAATTTAATTAGTCGTTCCTCTATGTACCGAGAGATTCCTGTTGAAAAAAAAAATTATATCGTCTGGGGTATCATTGTATTTGATGGATACGAATTAATCAATTTTTATTCGCTTAAATTTTACCTTATAATTAATAATAGTAATTAATCTCGACGTTAAAAATTTACAAGATATAAATCATAGGAAATGAAAAAAAAAAGAAATAAATTTCGTGTACAGATTTTTATTGATAGAAAAGTATCGATTTTTGATAATTATGCATAGTATTAAAATTCTTTTAACATGGTCAAACTAAATCTATGATTATTATTTATTGTTCTTGATAATGTTCGATCTCGTAAGCATAAAATAGAAAAAATGGTTAACTTAATAGATACCCCCCATTAGCAAACTTTTACATCTAGATAAAATTTGATCGCGTTTTAACTAACATAAATGATTTTCTGTCTGTAGTTTTAATATGTCAAGAAGAAGAAGAAGAAGAAGAAAAATACGAGCAGAAATATTATATACACATATATATATATATATATATATATATATATGGAGTAATAAAAAAGATATAAATTAAATTAGAAAGAGCTATAAAAGTGTTAACAACCGTAAGATGTTTTCAGAATAAATTGGTCGTTTTCGTTGTGAGTCAAAGGCCGTTTTCTCGGTTCTCGAAGAAGAAGAAGAAGAAAAAGAAGAAAAAGAAGTTTTTCGATGAAAATAGAAATCACGAAGAAAAACAAGAAAGAAAAGAGAAACTACGTGGGGTTTTGTGGGAGATAGATGTAATAATAATATAAAGGAATAAAGAAGTTGTTGTCAGAGAGAGAGAGAGAGTAAGAATGAAAAATAAAAGACTAAATTGACGTATATAGGTACCTTCGATAAACGAGAGAGTGCGATTTGCATTGCCGTCGTAGTCGTCGTGTGAAGTGGTACACCATCTCGTATCCCTTTCTCTATCTTCTTTTTCTTTCGATTCTAAAATGCAGCATCTTCCACAATTTACTTCGATCGTAGTAGTAGCTTCGCTTACAACAATCGTGAAACTTAGGATGATTTCGACTAAGACGAAGGACGTCAAGAGGATCGAGTGTAGTTTACCTATCATCATCTTCCTTTTCATCTGCTTCTTCTTCTTCTTTTTCTCCTACCTTTAGAGTTCGATCAGTTTCCTTAAACCGAGAACAAGAGAAAGATCTTCGTAAGGTGACAAACAATTTGTCCGTTGTCTTCCATAAATCTCTCTTCTCTTCATCGGAAAATTCTTCTTCGAATATTTATTATATTCCTCGAGGAAAACTAGGTTAAAACGTGTACGTTTGAAAATCGAATGAAACGACAACAATGCGATAAGAAAATAAAAAAAAAAGCGAATTTTTATTTAAACGATAATACGATAATATAATATAACGCGATTTGAAAATGAAAAATCAATGCACTCGCGACAGCAGCAGGCACGCGTTACTTATGTATCTTTTCAAAATAACATTTACTCTCGTCATTTTGTACAGTAAAGTTAATACGCATACATATACAAACATATATACGTATATACGCGTATTTATGCGAAAATCTTTGATATATTAGATGATACCGAGAACGGGTCGGTGAGTCTTCCGAACCACGAGTAAAAATATTTCGAAGTTGTTCACAGTTTCTATAGTATTTCCCCTCTTTCAATCGTTACAACACATATAAACGCATGTATATATATTAGTATTTATGTTATCGCATATACAATTGTATAGGTAACGGTGCGTGTAACCGTATAGTATATATATATATATATATATGATTAGATATATGACTATGTATGAGATTGTATGTATTATCATACATACGAATTGTGAAGGTAACGGTGCGTGTAATCGTATATATGATTGGGTATGTGTTTATGTATATGTGCGATTATATGTGTGGCCATTTCTCTTTTCGTGTCCTCCAACACATTCGCTCCACCTTTGAGACCATGTCGCGTGCTGCTGCTGCTTCTTCCTCTTCTCCTTTCCACCACCCATTCCTGTGTTCCATCGGTCGTAAAGAAGAAGAAGAAAGAGAGAAAGAGAGAGAAAGAGAGAGAGAGAGAGATAGGACGTGTGCGACGGAATAATTATCCTTCCTCGTGACATCAGAATATTTCCCGCGCTCTTGCTTCATGCCAAGCCGTTGTAAATACCAGGAAACGTCCACGAGGAATGGGAAATATTTTGTAACGTTGCGAGCATGCATCACTGGCTCTCGACTCGGACTCTCTTATCTTTCTCTCTCTCTATTTTTTTTATTTTTTTATTTTTTTTTTTTACGATGCTTTTCTTTTTCTTCCTTTTTTATTATTATTATTGGTCAATTTGTCAATCCGTTTGTCTGACTGTCTCTACTTTTTTCTTTCTTCTTCTTCTTCTTCTTCTTATTATTATTATTATCTTTATTTTTGGTTCTACTATAATCACGAATTATTTGTCAATTTAGAGACACATTTACTGTTAGCCATTGCTTTTTCATCCATATCTTTCGATTCCTAGCGGATTTTTTTCTTTTCTTTTTCTTCTTCTTTTACCAAACAGGATTATAGTACGTAGAGGAGGAGACAATTTTCAGGATTTACTGGCAGTTCGAGTAGATGAAAAATGTTTGTTTCGTATGTGGCGGCTTTAGAGAAGTCTTCGAGTGGAGGAAACCATTTCCTGCCGGCTGTCTTAACGGTTCAGAAAGGTTCAAAGTGTCTACAGAAAACCGAAAAGAGAGAAAAACTCGAAGAGAAAAAGAGAGAGAGAGAGAGAAAAAAAACGCACACACAAACACTCACATACTCGCCTCACATAAATCGATATCTTTTTATGTCTTTGCTTTAGACGCGTTACATTGCTAGATCTTATACTTTGGATGCGTTATTTTCATTTTGAAATTTTATTTCAATTAAAAATAATTCGTTAAAATTGATTATTAAATGAACGATCATCGATGAATGACGAATGACTTCTTTAAAAAGAAATTTATATTTTTTTATATATATAATTAAAATATAACAAAAGTATCATATTATATAATATTATATTGGGTTGGGGCAACTAAATGAGCATCTCATAACAAAATCCTATTGAAAACACAAGTCCCAGGGCCTGTAGTTGTCAACCTAATATATATTATAATATATTAAATTTATATATTTTAATAATTTCTTTATATATATATATTTATGTAGGCACTTATTTATACAAAGAGATAGAAAGATATATAAATAGGTAAATAAAAAGAAAGAGAGAGAAAGAGAGGTCCCCCGGGGACCTGTAAGTTTTTATTAAAGTAACCACACTCATTTAGTTGCCAACTCAATAATAAAATCAGTGATAGTTAGTTATTAAACATGTAAATCTTTCACAGAAGTTCGTAACGGTTTATATGTGTCAAGGAAAAAATGATAAAAAAAAGAAAAAACCATTAAATAATGTTATACATACTCGTACTTTGAATTTACAATTAGATAAGTGTACTCTCGTTCAGTGTACAGACTTCTACGAAGGCAAATGCTTGACCAATAGAGAAAATAAACCAATGATGTAAACAATGATAACATTAACATCGATAAAAATGCAATGGTATAATAATTATGTGTGTGTTCCAAAAAAAAAAAAGAAAGAAAAAGATTAATTAAATCGAAAAGGTGATAAAATTAAGAAAAGAGGTGTCATGATCGGTTATATCGATTATAATTTTTTGTATATAAACATTTTTTTTCTTGAATGTGACTAATATTAATTGTAAGTTTTATTTTTAATCAAGAATGTTGCGAGAAGAATAAAAACGAATAATAGGAGGAAAATGTTCTTCAAGGAGTTCCTCTAACTACACGATATATATATATATATACGTATATGTGTATATGCATTTACAACACTTACATCTGCATTTGTATATACAAGTATATAAACGAGCAGTATAACACACACTATTGGTTAAAAATCTGAGAATATGGAATGATTCATATATGTTGTATGAAACTATTCTCTTTAATTATTGTCGTCAGTGCGAGTTAATGTATCGAAGAAGATGCACGTACGTCATATGATCAGGTTCATTCTTACGAGTTTCCTCATTTTTGTTGCAAGTACAAAAGCAATACCAGTAAAACGTTTAATGAAATGGAACGACTATAATCAGATAGATCTGCCAAGAAAATGTTGCACAGAGGATTATCTTTTCGACGATGAGCTGACTTGCGTTAAGATCATCGAGGATAATGATTTTTCGGAGGAAATGGGAACGGAAATACGTACTTATGAGCTTTCCTGCAAGATGGTTGCTGTTATATGGATAGAACACGGAGCCAACAATTCGTGGACTTATACGACAGTCGATTACCCAAACGATTACTGTCTCGGAACTACGATGAATGGTACACAAGTGTTGGCCAGGTGTCCGGGGTTGTCCAAAATGAATGAAAACATTTCGATTGTTTCAATGATGAAAACGTATAACGAGACAGCGATGATATGTAATGAGGATAATATTAAAAAATGGGATCTCGTGTTTTGGGGTGCTCGAGCGTATATGGCAACGAACCTTGCTCATATGATAATCTGCATCATCGTAGTAGTAATATATTTGTTCATACCAGAGTTACGTAAAGGTATCTACAACTATTCCGTTCTTCAACACAACATATCCTTATTGGGATTGGGCTGTATATTATCGTATTTGTGTTATCGCAAGTACCCAATAGCTGATAACCTGGTAATCATACTTTGGCTTTCCCTACAATATTTCACCGTGGCGACGTTCTTTTGGTTGAACGTTATATGTTTCGACATGACCCTGTGTATCACGAGATTCCGTTGGACCGTAGGACTCGGTGCTAACAAAGAAAAAGACAAATACAAGAGATTGTTAATCTACGGTGTTTTCGCATGGGGCGGTGCATTATTACCTACGGCAGTTGCTGCCATCTTCGAATACACACCGGGAATACCAAAGAACTTCCCGATGAAGCCCAATTACATTAGATATTGTTTGGGACCTAATCCAACGGTGAATCTCTATTTCTTCGCTTTACCACTCATAACTTTATTCTGCAACAACGTATTATTCATTTTCACGACATACAAAATCGTAAGGATCCAACGTAGCACCGAAATTGCTACGAAAAATCAAAGCAGCGCATTAACCAAGAAATATTTCTTATTCCTAAGACTTTATCTGTTGATGGGTGCACCATGGTTCTTTGGATCACTTCTAGCGTGTCTCAACATGCTGGTCATTATCAAGATGTGTCGTCTAATTCAGCCGATACTTTGGCTCCTAATGTTGTTAGCGCGAAAGGATGTTAGACGAAAAATCGCTGACAAATTCTGTTATTGCATTAAATCAAGGGATAACAAAGGAATTACTTCAGCTGGTACGGATTAGTTAGTTTCAAGATGATCTCAACGATAATATTCTAATTAAGCTTTTTCAAGAGTCTCAAGGTTATAATGTTCTTCGTATGTTCGCGTAGTCGTGTGTATGATTTCGCATTCGTGATGCACTTGGACTATATATGTATATATATATATATTTCTGTGTCTCTCTTACTCTTGTACACTCGTGTTTGTTCTCGTGAAATTCATTAACATTTACGTTGTGTAATAGATCTTGTGAAATCGTTATTAACGTTACAGGGAAAAACTCAACGGCTCGGTGATTTTTTTCTCTTTCTTTTTCTACCTTTTATGTTTTTTTTTTTTACGCAGGAGTAAGTGAGAGGTAAAAGACTCCAGTTATGGAATCGAGAGAACTATCTTGTTCGAGATAGTATTTAATGACTAGAAATGGAAAAAGGAGAACCTTCTCTTTCCAGCCTCTTCCTCCTCCTCCAAAAAAAAAAAAAGAAAAGAAAACTAGATGAATAAAAGAAAAGAAATAGAATAGTATGACGGATGTTAAGTAAGACGAAGAAGATTGATTTTATCATAGTACTTTTATTGCACAACTATTGCGGAAAAATGTACGGAAAATTATTTCTCAAAGTATTTGAATTCGACTTCGTCTTCGTCTTCTTCTTCTTCTTCTTCTCCATTTTTCTTTTTATTATCCCAACGTGGTGGTACGTCTCGCGAGAAAATCGTTCGATCTCGATTTTTATTCCATGGTTTTCTATATTTTTACTTGCTTGTTCCGTAGGAACGAGGATTACGATATCGAAGTGGGAGAACAGAATTGCCATAGAAAATGCGATGAAAGGATGAAATGTATGGGGAAATAAATTCACGAACAGCATTTGACCATTGGGTCCGCACGAAGGACGTCGAAATTTCGTCCATCGAAATTCGCCGTTTTCTTTTTTACATATTTCTTCGGTATTTATTTTTTTTTTTTTTTTTTATTCTTTCTATCTTTCTTTCTTTCTTTCTTATATTTCTTTTTTTATTATTATTTTTGTTTAGATGAAAAAGAAGAAGAAAAGAAAACGGGGGAAGAAACTAATTTGATCTCAATTATTAAATATTCTTTCTTTCTTATTTTACATTTCAAGGAAATATTTAATCGTATTGTGTATAAATGTATTATTTATAAATGAAATTTTTAAGTATTAATTTAATCGTATCTCTTTTCCCTATAGTATTATAGACAATATATAATTTGTAGTTTTAAATATATGTAGTATAATAATTAACGTTTCTGACAGAAATAATATTTAATGGTATTAAGAAATATTATTTGTAAAAAAAAAAAAATAGAAAAAAATGGATCAAAATAGTATTAATAATGAAAAAAAGTCTTTGAATCTAATTAAGATATTGTTAAAGAAACTGATATATGAAATAAATAATTGTTAATACGTTTAAAAAAATCACGATATTATGAGATTTCGTAATGAAACGTAAAAAAATAAAACGTAGAAACATTTTTCTCAAATTGCATCGAGATAATGAAGAGTTTAACGAACGAAAATAGGGTTTTATTAGAATGCGAAGGGTGCTCGTATAAAGTTGTTCCAGTCCCTTTTGTGTGAATTCTCGCAGTTGGTTTAACGATGCCCACAAAATCCTGTATTCTCGTGTATTGGCCTTAACGAGAACGACGGATGTATTATTTAATGATGACGGTTGATCAATTGACCGATATATCGACAATTAATTTACCGAAAACGCTCGGACATTGAGCTTATGATTTTCGCTTACATTAAATTTTCCAGTAGAATTTACAACTGCTGTTCGGATTTCAAACGTTACAACCGAATGATTTGTCATTGTGTAATCATTTATTAACGATATTAATGCAAATATATAATCTATTATATATTGTTCGAATTATTTAACATGAAAATTTTTAAATTAATTACTTCGAGACGAATATTAATTATTTGATTAACGTATAGACAAAAAAGAAAGTAACACCTTTAATTGCTAAAAATTAACGAAGAAAAGAATACGAACAATTAGATCGTTATAGAATTTTGTAAAGATCATTTTCTATTCGTTAGAATTTTGTTTCCATTTCACTATAAGGATGTATATCACGTTCAATAAACATCCAATCGAAAAGGAATAACGGATCGCGAACTATAGGAAAAACTAAAACCTATCTCATCCCGATATACAAGTTTTCGTGTGCGTGCACGTTCTATTTATCAAAGGAAGAAGATTTTTGTTCGCGAAAATGGATTGGTTCGTACGTAAAAGAAATAAAGGGAGAAAGAAAGAAAGAAAGAAAGAAATCAAAAAAAAAAGAAAAAGAAAAAAAGAGAGGGTGAGTTTTTTTCGGGGGGGGGGGAAAGGGGGGGGAGCGTATCTATTCTTAAGAAATACTTTGAGAAGTGTCAATAATAAAAATACCCGAAGTTTGTTTAAACGATTTCGTTTGAAAATACAATATTTTTATTGCAAACTCGTCCATGTATGATACGTATCATAACGGAAATTATAGTATTACATCTAGTAGTTATATAAGAACTTAATCGATAGACTTATTTTCCTATTAATAATTTTTATTCATTAAATTTATCAATTTAACAATGGAATAATTTTCAATGAAACGTT
>NW_014569684.1:217307-219084 GCF_001313835.1 Polistes canadensis | reverse complement strand
AAAAAAAAAAAAACGCATTAGATTTACACATATCACACACCACACACACACACACACATACACATTATTCATTTATAAATAAAAGAAAATTATTTTCTTCTCTATGGGGGCTAAATGTTTCATTTCGTATTAAGATATATGTGTTTTTTTTTTGTTTCTTTTTAAAGCAGTCGAAATGTATAAAATGTATTTAGATTATTCGTTCGTAAATAAAAGAAAAGATTGGCTAAAATTTCATTCTATATTAATATATAAGTATATGAAAATCTGATTGATTAGGATACTATAACGTTTGTTTTTCTTTTTCGAGTTTCAAAACGATATGATCTAGCTAGAAATACTTCCAATTCTAGGAAATACTATTCGAATTTTGGAAAAGTTCCAAATCTGTTTGTGATGTTACGAATCCTTCGAAATACTATTTCGAATGTTTCACTTTATTACTTTTGCCTATTTTTTAACATTTTATTTTATTTTTATTATCCCTTTTTATAATATATCTTTCTGGCGATATAGACAATATTTTATTAAAAGATATCATTTACTTGTTAAAACTATGAACTATGCATTATATAATTCCTATACGACGTTTAAACCTACGAAGTTTCCTAACTTCGATCTACGAAGATTCTATTAGAAAGTTTAAAAGTACGAAAATTTCGAAGCTTTGTAAGTTTGACCTTCGAAAATGTCATTCCCGAAGTTCTTAATTTCTTTGAAGCGGCCAATTTTTTAATCTTTCACTCCAAATGATAGCCTTGTTACTAAGCTATAGTCCAAATTCATTATACATTCGAAACTTTGAATGAATACAATTTTCGACAAATTATTATATTTTATACCTTTTCAACGTCGTTTCTTTTGATTTCTCTCTCTTTTCTTCAAATAAATAATAGTATTTTTTTTATCAAAAAAGAAAAAAAAAACAAACAAAAAAATACGACGAAAAAATAACTTCTTCGTCGAAGATTATGTGAGTGAGAGAGAGAGAGAGAGAAAAAAAAGCCACGAGTGTAAAAAAAGTTCGGTCAAAATATCAGAATAATATAAGTATTAACATTCCAGTATAAAAATACAAAAATCAGAATTTTGATGAAAAATACGATCGATAGATTTCTCTCGCGTTTAACTTCGTGTCTGTCTAGTCAATTTACAGGAGAGAACAAAAAAAAAACAAATAAATTAGGATGCCGAGAAAGAATCATGGTGGAATCCATCGAAAACTATTATCGAGAAACAACTAGGAAAGCAAGCTAGCGAGCAGGCTAGCAAGCAAGCAAGCAAGCAAGGAGTTGGAAAGAGATAGACAGATAAATAGATAAAGATAGAAGAGAGCATGGATCGATCCGAGAAAGTTCAAGGCCAACATCCCTTTCATACAACCGATTCGCTATATGTTGAGAGAAACTACGATATTGGTTCGCTATCGAGAAAACAGAGAGAGTGGTTGCTACGTCGAAGATTATTACGACAGAGGGAAAACGAGCTTTATTTGAAAAATCATCCTGAAATCAAAGCTTTCATAGGTATTCTACTCAGGTAAAGAGAGTTTGAATAATAAATCAATTACAACCCCCCGGGTTCTTCGATTTATAGGGGTATACTTTTTATACTTCGGAAATATTTTCAATTTATGCGATCTCATTTAATGCGGTTAGGAAAAATTGATTTTTTACATTAATCTTATTGAAAACATTCAAAACGGGAATTACGTTATTATAACATTGAACACAAATAAAACGTATTTTTTTATATATATTATATATTATTAATATTA
>NW_014569684.1:207096-217207 GCF_001313835.1 Polistes canadensis | reverse complement strand
TTTAATTTTTTCGATAATCTTGTCCAGAATTATAATATTAAAATATGTAGTATTTGATTACATATGATAATATAAAGGTGCTTAGGTAAAAATGTATTGTAAAATGTTAAATATAGTTTAAATGTATGACTTTGAAAAAGAAAAAATGTATATTGACTCGTGAACAATAACGATCAAATTGCTGATGAAGTCCCAAAAAAGGGACGAAACGTTCAACTTGTTCGAAAAAAATCCTTCATAAAGATTTAATAACCGTCCAAATTCCCTGTGATACATATTTTAATATATATATAATTTGTTTACTACACTTCTTTATTATCATCTTCATTATTCTAATTTATTTTTTTTTTTTCCCATCACAGAAATCTATTGAGAACTCAACCGGTGGACAACGTTAAAGAATTTATCGGTGCGTATTTTAATCAATCTCGTTACCAAATAGTGGCAGATCTGAAGGAATATCTGCTAGAGATGGGTCAGCCTCTATCCTCGATGAAAACTTTTGAAGGGAAAGATTCTGAGGATGAAACGACGAAGATGACGAATACCGATGTTAATAGTAGTACATCCTCCAACTCTGACGAGGAATCCATTCAACGATACTACATGCCACATTTTTAAAGCAACGTACGTCTTTTATTGTACAATCCTCTTTTTCTATCTCTTATATATTTCCCCCTTTCAGAGCCCCCGCCCACCCCCATCTCACCCTCTTCCTTTGGTATCTGCGTTCGTTCGTTTGCTATGAAAAAGCTCACTTATGTTAAGAATTATTTCCAAGAGTGTATCTGTAACTTGTTATATCATTTAGATGTGTAACCCTTATATAGTAATAAGATAGTTAAACGAATATTTATTCAAAATGGGAAGAGAGTGGTGGGGGGATGGAGGAGGGAAGTAAAAAAAGAAAACGTAAGATTGCTTTGTGATACATTTCGTTTCATGAAAAATATGTTTTCCCCCACTATCCCATAGATTTGTATAAAAGTACTCTCTTGTAATATTCTCAAGAAAAGATGAAAAAGTATTTCCTGCATTGTAATATTTTTGTAGACGTTTTATAGGATTTTTTCCTTTACTTTGTATAGGATTACAAAACAACAAGAGACTGTATTTAAATGTAAACGAGAAGTTTGACCAGCAGATTCAGAAGGATAATAGCCTGGATCCCAAATATTTCGTAAAGATTATACGCATACGTAAGTACATAGAGACATTCGTGTGCATTAAAATGAAGTATTTTAATTTGTTGAATCTAAAAGAATAAGTATCTTTCAAAAATTCGTCAATGCAATACAATTATATATCGTTTTACGTTTGATAAAATATTAATATTATTACAAAAAGTATCTTATTTTACGATCACTTAATAAATTGTCCTCTTTGTACTTCATTATTTTTCTTTAGAAATATTATTAATATTCCAAATAATGTGTATGTGCGTGTGTGTATTAACAGATTTTAAATTGGAAGGTAAAAATAAAATAAAAATAATGTGTAAAAAGTAATGAAATAAAATAAGAATATATGTTTTAAAAGCAGCCACGATTTCTCGATTTCAGTGTGCATCGTCGAAGGGTTGTATACCCAGCCCTTATGGAATGGTCGACTCGATAGGGACTTTTCGAGCTAATCGTGGACGACGTCGTACCGATTTTTGTATTAACGCGAACGATGAACGAGTCGGATAAGCGGCTATGTGTACGGAAGGAGGGGATCGATCGTATACGGGGGTGCAACAACCCTCTACTCACGCCTCAAACCCCTCTTCCCTTACGATTAACAACATCGACGAGCAAAGAACTAACGTCGTTACGATCGCAAGCTTTTTCTTTTTTTTTTTTTTTTTACTTTTAGTTTGCATTATAAGTTTAAACTGTCGTTACGATTTGTTTTCTATTATGGTTTAGTTTTGCTTTTTATTTTTTTGGGGGGGGGGAGAGAACGGGGATGGGTTGGTTTTTTTTTTGTATCATTAATAAAGCAATTTATCGTCATTTTTGTTACCCCCTCGATCGAAGAAATAATTCTATCGAGGATGTGTAAAGATTGAATGATATTTTAATAAGTAATTAATTTTAATTGACGATGAGAAACGAGATTGGTGTTTATATCGTGGTCGTGATTATTCATGATAAACAAATGACAGATATAAGGGTAGGTTGATATAGTTGTGGTCAAGCTCACCCTAAATGTAATTCATTGTGGAATACCTAACTTCTTGAATTCGTTCTATATGATATATGTGATAAATTCAAACGTTGGTTAATTTTTGTTTTAACATTAACGAGTTACATTAATTAGAAAAATTAAACGTACTTTATTATTTCAATTAAAAATAATATTAATAAATAATTGTTCATTTTATTAGACGCACACACATGCACAAATTATATAGATATATATATATATGGAATTTTGTATACGGTATTAAGCATTACGTTTTGTCTACGTCATTTAACAAAATAAATATATCTAATCGATCGTGAATTTTTGCATGATCGAAAATATCGAGAATGTGATCATTAATATGAAATATGTCGTGATATTAAATGTGCACATATGTTTCGGAAAAAGAAAAAGAAAAAGAAAGAAAGAGGATGCACACGCTCATGAATAGGCCGATTAGATATAAGTCAAAGGTCATTTCCAGGAGCGTGTGGCATAGAAGCATTCATGGAAGAAGACTGGAAAAGGGACGACGGTCCCCTTCGCCCTTTTCTCGTCGTTTAACTTATTTTCCGAACATTTGAACGATACAATTTTTCATTTCATATATTATGTTACAATAATTTATGCACGTGTTTATATATATATATATATATATATATATATATATATATATATATATATATATATATATATATAAGATAGACATCGTTATCATATAAATATTTATTCTAAATGTAAAAATTTACACGGATTTATTTTGTTATTCTTAAAATATTCCTTTTAACGTATCCAATGTTAATATCGTATATTTACATAACCAGTTAATATAATTTATTGGGTACAATAAAAATAATTTTATTGATGGAATATCGACCAAATATTTATTTCAATCATATTAATATGCATTATTTGTATGCGTAAAAATATATAAAATGCAAAATGAATTACTGCTGATCTAAATTTATTAGTTTATTATTTTTTGTTAAATTGACGTTTGACATTTAATGACATTATTCTCTGCCAAGTATTGTGAATTTGATTAAATTAAGGGCAAAGTTATACAAAAAAAAAAAACAACAAGAAAAAATAAGAAAAGAAAAAAAGATCTTTGTTTTAATCGTTTAAGCGTGTAAGATTATAAATACTGAGGTTAACAAAAATCGTGCTAGTTATCTATATGGAACTAGTTGGCTAGGTTCGAAGATAGAGAATGGGCAAGTTTGAAATAGAAAATCTGTGGACGGGACAGGGAGGGCTTTTTAGTACGGATTCGCGTCATTTCGCTTTAATACGGTCGATTACGCGTCGCGGCATGTTGTCGAGAGGAAGATCGCGCGCATTCAACTCCGTCGAATTAATCGAACGAGAGCACAAAAGCATCGCGTAACACAACCAGCCTAGGTACAAGTTAGTATACGTGTGTGTTCATGTATATATATAACACGCGACTACGACTACTATAACTACGACTACGACGACGACGACGAGAAATAGAGTGAGAAAGAGATAGAGAGTAGTATTCCGCAGCCGCACGGTATATATCCGTCGTGTTTCCGGTTATTTACAGAGGGAAGTTTGCAATTGTTTGCCCAGTCGGTCCATTTCCGGTTCCAGTAACGTACCACAACGTTTCCCTTTGTACCCCACCTCCACGATTGTGGCAACATTAACGAACGTGATCAACTCCCTCACCCCCCCCTCCCCATCCATCCACCCACCCACCGACCCACCATCGATCGGTCAAAATGATCGAGCATTTGATTTCTCTCTCTTTCTCTCCTTTCTTTAGAGTATTTCTTACGATTTCTCGTGCTTGTGTTTATAATACCGTCGATCGTGATAGATATGTATATTTAACCTATGTAAAATGATTTTTTAAGATTGTAAATTGAAACTATGAAATGTTCAGTTCAATCTTATGGTTACAGGTTAGATAAATTATCATAAATATCGATAGGTTTCATTCTTTCTTAGTATTCAAAAGTTAAGTAACACTGAATAATTAAATAATTCATATCCGGCAAGGTTTATATTATGGTAGGATACATTTTAATAATAATATCGTTCAAAAATATATGTATTAAGGTACGTTATTTTTGGGATATTAAAAAAACAGAATCTAATTTAAATTGGGGGAATAACTTCTAGCAAATGTATACGTATATATGAATACATAATTTTTGTGTTTTATAAGAAGAGAGAGAAAGAGAGAGAGAGAGTATAAGGAAGTGATTTTAAAAAATATAATTCGTCCAAATCCTTGATAAAATTTGACACGTTAAACTTGTTTAGGATCAAACATAAATGATGTTTCCTCCAACAACAAGCTTGAATAACAATCTCGGTGGTCCAAACTCGTACACGAGTTTCTGATTCACGTTTAAACACGCGACAAAAGGAGAAGACTCGGCGTGGTGCTCGTCGTCGTTTAAAGAAGAAGATGCTCTTTTACTGTCCAAAAAAGAAACAGACCAAGATCGACAAGAGCAAATAAAAAGAGAACAAACAAAGAAGAAATAAGTGATCCTAACCCGAAATAAACGTTTGGTTCTCGTAGTTGAGCATTAACTTTTATCGCATTTATTACATGACAATAGAACTTGAACGAGAATGGAACGCCAAAAATGCATCCTCTTCCTTCGAGTTTAAAGAAAAAAAAAAAAAATATAAGCTTCTGCCGTTCAACAAGCAAGAAAGAAACCGGTCTAAATATCACTTTTTATACAATCTTTCAGAACACTGTAGCGAATATTTGAGGAACCGGTATAGCGCCGCCCAAACCGGTACGACCGACGTATGATCACATTAGCAAGGCAAAGAGAATGAAAGAGAGAAAAAGATAGAACAAGACTGACTGTGACTGACTGACTGGCTGACTTTTTTCTGCTTGCCTTTCTTAGTCGATTCGTCACACTCTTTCTTTTGAGGGGACAATAAAGTCTCTGAGTGAATATGAATATCGCGTGTCCTATGTATAACTCATTTTTGCTTAACTTATATAATATCAATAATTTATGATAAATACTGACAATTTTTTCTTGTATAAATTTCTATGCAATACCGACAAATTATATTACATAATATATAGATAAAGAAGATAACTGGTACAAAAGAAATATCAGTGAAATGTACCATATAACGAATAATAATACAGTTAATTTCAGAACTGATACGAATAATCTAAACAGCACATATAATGAAATTTTAAAATTTAATTACCACAACAAGAGACACGTAACAGAGATTATAATAATAATAAAGATATCTAGATTAGAAAACACACCAGCTTAGAGGTAACCAGTAGTGTTCGAAAAGTTGTTGTAGGGTAACGGTTCGTAATAGACTGTATGACTGTAATTAGAAATGATGATATATTGACTCGTGAACAATAACGATCGAGGTAAAATAACGCTATTCAATTAATTGTAAGTTTTTTGTATTTGTATATGTAGTAATATGTCATAATAAATTTTAGTTGCTGAGGAAGTCTCAAATATAGGGACGAAACGTTCAACTGATTAATAGATTGTTCATCTAATTAAAACCTGTCCAAAAAAAAAATATCCCTAAGATTGAACTTAATAATAATATATTAATATTTCGTTAATAAATATATTGATCATTTATTTAAAATATCCAAATAAATAATATATAAAATAATCTAGTAATATATTTTAATAAGTTATTCTTCTTCTCTTCTCTTATATATTCTGAGCTTAAATATAAATTTCTATCTAGGAGAGACATACGACGTACATATGTATATACGTAAGTATTTACATAACAGCAAGGAGAATATTCTCATAAGTAAAGTAATACTCGACACTCACTCACTCTCTTTCTTCTCTCTATCTCTCTCTCTCTTTCCTTCCTTCCTTCCTTCCTTTCTCTGACGACTATTTTAAAAGCTTCGACGAAGGGTCGCATTCAAAGTTAAGGACACGCTTTTCCAGTTCTCATTAATAGCTCAACTTTGGATATGTCCTTTTAGGTAAAGAGAAATCATGTTCTTTTTTTACCTTTTTCTTTCTTTCAGTCTTCTCCAGTGAAATTAGTACAAACGTGTCCACGATATATATGTAACTCGCTTTCTCTATCTCTCTCTTTCTCTTTCTATCTCTCTCTTTCTCACTCTATCTCTCTCTTTTTCTCTCTCTTTCTCGGTTACGACAAATGCGATGCGTGTGTGGCGGCATTAGAGAAGATTAGACGACGCACCACGCCGTACTAGATGGAAGGCGGACTACGGTTAGTATGCCTCTGAATATTGCACTTTACGACGAGCTCTGGAATAACTCCTTCCTCTTGGAACACCTATCTCTATCTCTCTCTTTCTTGCTCGGTTATATATATATATATATATATATAGAGAGAGAGAGAGAGAGAGAGAGAATTCACCCTCTCTTCTATATTCCATCTTTCTCCCTCGTACTGGGCCCTCTCGCGACGTGGTTATCGCGGTGTACGCGAAATTGGCCTCGCACCTTCGGAAGTTAATCTCGTTGAAAATTCTACTACATTGTACTCTACGACTACATATATATATATTGTATTATATAATATACGTATGTGTTTATATATGTATATATATATATATATATATATACGTATATACACATTGGTATATACATATATGCCAGTGAAGCGAAGAAAGCATGAGGGTGACAAACTTGCCGTTTACTCGAACGGCCGAATAAAATTAAAGGGATAACCGACGAAACAAGCCAATTCGTTCGTTTCACTGAAATCATGCTTGTGTATACATATATATATATATATACATGCATATATAGATATATTTCTGTGCGCGCTAGTATGGGTTTAAAAGTATCATCGTACGAAACGAGACGGGAATTAATGTCGAGATACGAAACCACAGCGAAGGGAGAAAAAAAAAATAATCCTATCTTCATATTTTTTCTCTCTCTCTCTCTCTCTCTGTCGAATGAGAATGATCGATATTTCATAATCAAATTAATGCCTTCTGATTTTTACCGTTATGTCGAATGTGTAGATATTACGTATATATATCTATCAAATGTTAACTTACCTACCAACTATTTTCTATATACGTATCTGTATATATATATATATATACGCATGCACATATATATCATACGTAGAGAGATAAATACGCTGATCCTTCTGTATTTTCATCGAACGGATCAATGTGCGGTTTTAAAATTTCACCAACGCGATATAATGCCGGTGACATTTCAATCAAATTTATTATGTGCTGCTCTTCGCACAATGAGAGAGAGAGAAAGAGAAAGGGAGGGAGAAATGGAAGGATATAGAGAATCGACAAGAGAACGGTACTTGTTTCGATTAAATTATAATGCTCTATCCATTATTTCGATTGTTTCGAGAATCAAATTAAAGCAACACGGAAATCATCGTCCGTAACATGTTTATGTATTATATATCTATGTATAGGTAATAGAAATGATTGTGGAAGTTTGCTAGTAGCTTAACATCGTGTACAGTCGTCGTGAATCCTCAGTTAGGCTTGCTCGGGCGATCTTTAGCCGCGGGCTTTAACCTTAGAAGTCATGGTTCACGTTCTTAGCATACGTCGCGAGATAGTCTAGAAGGATGCTTCGAAGATATCGAGACTCGTAAACGCATGCGCATTAATACGCAGGATATTCCTCAGCTGGCAAATCTATGGGGTGTTCTTTCAACCGGAAATTCGAATCCTTTGAGAATCCTCAGAGTTCATTTTGGGATTAATGTTTGAATCTCTCTACAATAGCAATTAATCATCGAAGTTTCGATTATTCGCGTTCGAATCGTTATAAAATATATCTACTAATTGTTAGATTAACACATTACGTCTAATATTACATTTTATAGACATGGTATATAAGTTACGGTTTAGAATTGTTCATTCTTTTTTTTCTTTTTTTTTGGAGTGGGGGGAGGGTTTAAATTTGTTAATCTTATAATTAGTAAGACATATCGTTTGGAGAATAAACTACGAAGATCATTGAATAAATAATTTGTGTTTATATAAAATTGTCCTGGTTTGAACGAAATCACCCTGTATAGTATCCGGTAGGAGCTTATCTCGATTGCACAGAAGCCGAGAAAACATTTAGGAAAATCTAAGATTGTTTCAGACTCCTCGAAAGAGTAAATTACGATCGTAGAAAGCGTATCTATAGGATAACGTTGGTTGGGTACTTACTTACATACATACATTGCGATGAATCACGATTCGTGTAATGCTTTAGCTCGTCGTTTACAGAGAAACCAATAATAATCTCTCGCTTCTTCGTACCGTTTAAGCTTTAGAACGAGAACATCGAGAGGATTCGTCGATCTCGAATTGTAATTTACGGAAATAAGCACGTTACCAGACTCGCTCGGATCTTCTCCTAGCCTGGATGTGCATTCCTCTCTTCATTAACTTCTGTTCAAGGAATTTTCGTCGTTTAACACGATTATCCGATTCCCGATCAATATCGTTTCGTATCTACAATTTCGATTAATGTCTAGCGAAATTATTGAACGTGCAATTCTATAAGAGGCATGTCTATTACTCGAAAAGGTATTTGCTGCCGGTTAAATTAGTATTGTTCCAGTACAAACTGCTTGCCCTACTTGATTTATCGAATAGTCCAAAATCAGTTTATCATTATAACGATTGAATCGTGACTTGGTTGGATTAATCTGCCGGCTGTGTTGCCCGATTTCAAAAGAATAAATAAATAACTAGTATAATCGGTAAATATAGGGTATATACTGTAAACTTGAATTAAATTAATTGTAAATAAAATCAAATGGCAATTGATTTAAATGAATTGAGATAACAAAAAAAATCATAATTTCGTTAAAATAAATCGTTACAAAAGAAGGATATAAAATATTGTATCTAATGTTTTGTCGTTTTTATTCATCTATTAAGAATCACATCGAACTTGTAAACACATTGACCCTCGTGTTCGTTAAAAAAATTATTTTGCATCCGTTCAATGCATTGCGCAGTTGTTTTTGTAACTTCGAACACTAAAAGATGTAAAAACGATATTGAAAAAGTATACAATTTACTTCTCGTATACGTGTACGTGTTTTGTTGCTATGCAAATGATATGCATATGTGCGCGAGTATGTACATTGCTAGCGGGTAATATACATACATATATGTGCATACGTGTATATGTCAACATTAAATTGTATAATTAAGTTACATCGTAGAAACTGTAGGTTTGAATCGATATAATTAAACGTTTAGAAAAAACATATAAAAAGAATGTTATTATATAATACATTAAAATATTAATAGTTTTAGAAAATAACGAGGTTATATAAGTATGTAATTTTGTCTTCTTATATACTTCAACTGGTCAATTTAATTGTTTCATATAATAATTAGTTATTTCATAAATTAACAACAACATATACATAGGTATCCGTTGTTATGAGCCATGTCAANAATTAGTTATTTCATAAATTAACAACAACATATACATAGGTATCCGTTGTTATGAGCCATGTCAAGTGTTATTTAGAAGTCTCATACGAAAAGCATATAACTAAAGTCGGAGATTAAAAAAATCCGACGCGTGTGGCCGGTGGATAGCGAGGAGGAAAAAAATAGTTTCGAAGGGTTGATTTAAAAAGAGAGGTATTTATTTACATACATACGTGTATGAAAAAAAAAAAAGGAATGAGAAAGAGATGGAAAACAGGAGGGATGAGAAAAACTGATACAGTGGCCGTGTATAGATATTGAGAGAACGAACGAGTATCGCGTTTCTGCAAGCGCATTTAAAACCAGTATTTGAAGCGTGTGACAGGGGTCAACTCACGAATTTCAATGGAAAGACTGTATCGCGAATGGACAGACGTTTGCTGCGAGTAAACGTATACATATATATATGTATATAAATGTTTATATATATATATATATATATATATATATATATATATTGTA
>NW_014569684.1:204268-205583 GCF_001313835.1 Polistes canadensis | reverse complement strand
TTATTATAAAATACTTTTAAATTCTATACGCTATATGCAAAATAAAAATTGCAAATTTAATAAAATACAATCAAAGTAAAAAATCTTAAAAACGAAACAAGAAAAAAGAAATGACTGTAATATTTACTGAACGTTAATCAAACTTCAACATTTATTAATATGAGAATTTTAATATTTTTACCTCTAACTAACTAAAAACTTATGCACCTTTTGGACGATATGGCACACAGATTTGGTGTGCCAAGGAGATGGAATGGTCCATCATCTCCAATTACAACTACAAATTAATGACGAGCAAAAAAATAAAACAATAGAATAAAAAATATGACTAAAGAGCTATTTTCGAAAAGTTCGAACTTATTGTTGAACCTTTGAAAATAACTCTTTAGTCTGTGTAGTTGCCCACTTGATACCACAAATTTGTAGGGGTCTTTTCGGCATTAGCCTCTTCGGCATTTAGCCTTTTCTTTCTTCATCCCTGAAAACTGCATTGGACAATTTCTACGTTCGAGCAAGATAAGATCTCTCGAACTTTTTTTTACAATTTAACTCGTATTTTGTTTGATAATTCTAATTCTCGATTATTAAAAAATTAATTTACATTTTCCGTTAGTTATTCAAGCTCGTGGACCATCAATAAACTATAAGTTCATTGATATATACACGAGCACAATTAAACGAGTGTCCAAGCAGATAATTATCGATGACCTAATAACACGTCGCACTTTTAATGTCAAAAAATAAAGTAGAATTAGAATAAATAATGCAATAATTGTTATGCATTTTCTTGCAATATTTTCATTTCATTCATTCGTTATATTTCTAATTGAGAAAATCGCGATTGTGCGAAGTGCTAATATTATAATACTTAAATCTCGTTCGAGATAGAATCGAAATAGAAATAAATCTTTCAAATCGTTGCAAATTCCTTTGAATCTCATGATACATAATAAAGATTACAGAAGAGTTACAAAATAAATTTATATAGCAAGCATAATAGAAAGAATAAAACAAAAATTTTTGTAACAATTCTGTATAAACCCGGAGGCCAAATTTCCACTCCGGAGTGGAAACAAATCTAATGCCTTTTCCGGGCCCTACCTGCTTAAAATTAAAATGTTCACATTCGCTCAGAGAAGTATGCTAACTGCCCGCCAATTAACCGTATTTAAAAAGTGCAAACATACATACATAACCACCCATTCACTCCACGATTCTCTCACATACCACCAGGGTGCAAAAGCCTAAACTAGAGAGCATGCCCCGGGGCACCTCCGACACCCTAGTTCAAACGCGTGTTTTCTAATTTTATGGG
>NW_014569684.1:199787-203173 GCF_001313835.1 Polistes canadensis | reverse complement strand
AAAAAAGAAAGTGCATTAATTAATTGCACTATTAATCAAATGAATTTAACCGATGAGACAAGAAAACCTATCCTGAACTAATATAAAATATACAATACAATATACAATTTTCATGAGTAACTCCTACAAAGGAATTACTCATGTGCTCGTCACTAATTTATTGGAATAATTACAACCAGTAATTCGTGCCGATTAGGACCTTTCATTCTCGGCATGATTGAGCACCAGAGGTACTTTTAATTTTTTGACTCACTACGTAAGAAGTTCTACGATGGCTCCAAATCACTCCTACTTTGCAGCAAGTATTGTAGTCGGACGATCGAAGAAGATCCATCGAAGATCCACCGAAGATCCATCGAAGATACACGAAGATATACGGCGAGCAACACTGCTTCTAATTCGCGTATGATTTTAATTTATTATGCGCCCGATCACTGACTCTACAACTACTTCCAAAGACTGCTTTGCACACAGTCAATGCATGTATAAAAATCTTCATCGATGCACTGATTCTAATACGCGAACAGTCTGTGTGACTGTTTAAAGATAAAAATACGACTTTAATCGAACAAACTATAATGCAATTACTGCATTGGTCGCAGTTAATTTAATATATAAATTTCAAAAATAGTTCGCGAACGCGACGGAATTGAAATTAACGAACGAACGTGCTTCTAATCYGTGATTTTAATTTTATTTAAACGATCAAACACTCTCGTATATTGCATCGCGCACGATTGCAATGCACGAACACTTGCAACACTTTACAAACACTTCYAGCGCTGYAATATTCCCATGATGATTTGAAACAGAAATAAAAACAAAATTATGAATATCATTGTTGTAAGAAAAAATTATTATAATTATTAAGAAAGTGTTTAAAATAAAAATTGACTTACGTTTATTCTTCAGTGATGAATGCAAGATGAGTAGCCTACTCTTAGGATGACGATGAGCACACGTTTAAACAGAATAAAAAAAAATTACGGAGTTTCTTAACCCGAGCAAACGAAACTTTAACATACGGCGAACAACACTGATTCTACTTTCCGACTTTTTTATATTTTATTTAAACGATGCAACACACGAGTACTTCATTGCCTACACGCTCGAATGCAATGATGTTCTGAAACAGAAAAAGAAAAAGAACAATTTATATCATCGCTATAATAAAAATCCATTAAAGTGATCATAGAAACATTTAATAGAAAAATATACTTACTTTTAGTCTTCATTGATGACTGCAGGATGGGTGTCCTACCCTTAGGATGACGATGAATAAAATAGAATAAAATAAAAAAATCTGTAAAGCTGAAACATACTAAAGATTATATTATAGTACAATATTCCCTTTTACTCATTCCTGAAGGCATATCACACACTTTAAAAAATATTCTATCATAAAGAATCAATATAAATTCAAGCAATATTACTTGTTTTAATCTCACTACTTGTATAAAATTACATACAAAGTATGTAATGTTTGTAAAAATATTAATTGAAAATTTTTATGGTAAGAATATATAACTCAATAACGAGTAACCTAAAAAATAAAATCGTTTTATACTATTCTTTCTAATGCAAAACTTATTAAAGTATTTAACGTTAGATAACGTTAGAAATAAAATCAATAAATAGTTTAATACGTCACGTTCACTGGATCTTAACTCGTTGAAGGACGGAAGGGGAGTGGAGATCTCTCTGTGTATATCTCCTAGAAGTATCGAATGCTCGGTGCTCGGTGCTCGGCTGTTTTCGTTTTGTTTCGGTTGTCTTTCTTCACCGCGAGAAATTCCTGGAAATATAGACACCAATTCATAATTGGCTATAGGCCGAATGTTTTGTTTTCTTTTTCTCTCTCTCTCTCCTTCTCCCACTCTCGTTCTTACTCTTTCTATATAGGTTAAAAAAAGAATAACGCTTACCTCGATGAAAATGAAGATAAAAAAGAGTAAACACAATTGTTTGACTGAGGATATGTATTTCTGCTGGACTCTTCCAATGCATGGAAACATAGAAAAGTAAAAAAAAATAATACTACATTAGTCCAATATAAAGAAAACCAAATGCATAAGAGTGTATGTGTATGAGATACCTATACTTATGTATATATGCCTGTATGTGTGTGTATGTGATAAAAATCAAATTTAACACGAAATACGATCCTTGAATATATAATTATGAAAAATAATTAATTAGAGAATAATTAGAGATAGCAGTAAGTATCGATACTATGAAAAAAAACTTTGGAAATTAGAAAATAATATTCTTAAGTAACATTGGTTAGGTTTGGCGCGAAACTGAGATACATCGATGATTATATCTTTCGTATTTTTTAATATTTCGTTTTGAAAACACTCACGTATGAAAATCTTGTGTGTAGCTATCGTTTGATATATAATAGGAAGGTGTAAAATATTTTTCAATTACCTTGATTAAAAAAGATGATGCAATACACTGGAACATATACAGCTGACACATTTCAATATGGCGTTTCCTCTGCCTTTCCCCTGCATTACCCGTGCCTATCCCCTGCGATGCAACTGCGTTGCCTCTRCGTTGCCGCTGCTGCGCATCTTGCGCAATATACTATGCGCGATAGTCCACCCGCAAAGACTCATAGCTCTGATGACCTTGATAATTTTGCATTTTTTCCATCTATTATAGAAAAATATCGAATAGTTAAAAATAGTATATAGGAATATAACAATTGTCGAAATATATACTTTATTAACCCAGACAATAAAAATTGATCATTATAAGTCGATATCTATAGAAATTATATCGTAAAATAAAAAATAAAAATGCCTAGAAAAATGCATATCAATGTACATGGAATTTTTTTCTACGCAAATATTTTTTATCCTCGATATTATCGTAATCTTCGATTATATTATTTGGAAGTTATTTGTTAAAAGAATCGATTAGTATATAAAACAATTATTTACGTTAGAAAATATTTTGTAATTACCTGAAAGTAACGGGACGTTGAAGTATCCGTGCGTTCTCCTCCACCGGTGTCGCGAAAAGAAAGAAGTAAAGGGCGCTGATTGGCTGATCGCGATTAATTTTGATATATCGATACTTCGATATTGTAAATAAATGAACAAGAAAACAAACTCATTCGCGACGGATAGATTCTAGCAGTTAAGTTGCGGCTCAAAGCCCAGTTCTTTTATTAGAACAGCCAACTTAATGAAAGGAGTCGTCCGAGGTTTTGAAATATATTAAAAGATATTCAAAGTTATTATTTATTAAATTAATTGTAGAGTCCTTAGACGCTTAGATGAATTTTTATAAAAATGTATTTATGTGTTATGTATATATATGTTTTTAATCATATTTTTTAGATCAGGATTTTCAGCTTCTAATATACTAATCTCCCG
>NW_014569684.1:184746-198957 GCF_001313835.1 Polistes canadensis | reverse complement strand
GTTTCTGAAGGCACACATATAAATACTACATATGATTTATAATTAATTAAAATTTTGTAACTAATATTGCTCTAAATATTTGGGAAAATGCACCCTTTTCTTTAATTATATTCTCCATACAAATTATTATCAAATAGTACAGAGAAACAGAAAAACAAAAGAAAATTTATTAAGCTTATTTCGTAATAATGAAAAAAAGGAATTAGAAAAGAAAAAGAAAACATACTTTTATATATACGTCATCTTTAAAGACTTGAATTTTCGCGTGAACTATTACATGTATGTAAAATTTGAAAAAAATCTGATCATCCCCTGGTAAGGGAAAACGAATCGACTGTGTAACATCAAAAGGGAATGTGAAACTGGATTAAGAGACAAAGACATATAGAGAAAGAGGAACCGTCGAAACGTAAAGAAGCAAAGTACTCTTGCATACGTTGATGCATGTATGTGTGTGCACGTGTGAGGAGCAAATAGAAGGCGGAACGCGACGCGAAACATCCGGTGCTCCTATCGCCTGGAGGTATTTCGTCGTAGAGTTCGTAGTTAACTAAGCACGAAGAACGTAATATTCGCGGTTGTGCATGTTGCAGTAACGCTTCCACATTTTCGGATGCAAGGAACGCTCATCAGTCGTCGTGGTGGCCGCGTGGACGAATCGAGCGGCGGCCGTTCAAATCCAAAGAGAGTCCCCGCTTGCAACGGCAACAACCGATGATGGTGGTTGTATGGTGTTGGTATAGTGGTGGGGGTGTAACGCGCGCGATGGCTGACCGTCGGCACAGGGGAGCCACCACCATGGATATAAGCGTCTGGATGTATGGGTTATGCGTCCGTTTGTATATGTGTGTGATTAGTATAGAAGAGACAGTAAAAGTGGATTGGCGTTGTTCTTGGTGCATGAGAGAGCGATGACTCTCGAGAGAAAGAGAAAATAATGCATACGTGTATGCGTATTCGTCTGTGTGTATACCGTGGCTTTGAGAAAGAGAGAGAAAAAAGATAAAAGGTAGAAAAGTATGGAGGGAATAGGTAGGCGCAAAGCATAGACCGGGCTAAACCAATGGGAGAGAGTGAGAGAAACGAGACGCCGGGCGTAGGCGCAAGCGTAGCCGAAGTCTTCGTGACCGATGTCATCCGAGTATAGTCGAGTTTGGCCGAAGTCGCGCGTGGCACCGTTTGGGAATCGCTGCATCAGTCGCGAATCGACCGTCGCGTCGCGAAGATAGGTCGTTTTGCTTTTTTCGTATGAAACGTTTCCATCATATTAACCCTTTCGGCAGTTCTTTTTTTTTTTTTTGTTATTCTTGATATTTTTTCTTACGATGACACGAATCGTTACGTGTTCTACGATCGGTCATGTATATAACGCAACTTATGGTGGACTTTTCGTATGGAAAGTGAACGTCATGCATGTAGTTTACTCTTAAATAAAAAACATCGAGTGAAAACTCTGATAAGATTTTTAACGAGTTTTATAAGACGTTTTTCTTTGACGATAAAAAAAGAACTATGTTAAGTACGAATGCAATAAGAAAAGGAAAAAAATCCAAGCGCATCATGCGTTAGAGTGTTATTAGTTTATAGTTAGAATAAGATAGACTCGAAACGTGTAAAAGAGTTAGATCGATCGTCGATAAATTCATATATATATATATATATATATATAGGAACCTCGGTAAAAATCGCAATCGATAGTCGATGATTTCTAGTTGACTTTTGTCATAGCAAACGTTCCCGAGAATGCCGTGTGTGACATACCGTCGCGAAAGCCGGCGAAACAAATCGATCGGATTATGAACCGTTCAAAAATAGTTCCGGACTCGAAAGATAACGATGGAAATCCCGTTAATCGACCGATCGAAGCGGTCGATCGTTTTGCCTTGTAGGAGTGTGTGTTGTTATCCTACGTGTTGGTAAAGAAGGAAGAAAAGAAGAAAGATAGAAGAGTTACGAAGGACGAAGGGCCTTCTCGCTGAACAACGTCTCCCGCTAGTTCCTTGACCTTTTAGTTCTTTCTTCGTATTACTCGGTGAGAAGTTAATAAAGAAAGAAAGAAAGAAAGAAAGAAAGAGAATAAGATATTAAACAGTGTTTTTGTTTACGAAAAAGAGTTTATTCTTTTTCTCCTTTTTTTCGGGGGGGAGATTTTTTTTTTTTTGTTATTTTTTTTTTCCGAGCTCGTGCATACACACCTTGTGCTTTTTAATTCTCCGATTAAAGAATTTTGTGGTGCGACTTGTGAAAGATCGTTGTTTATATTAATTTTTCTTTCGGTAAGTTTCTTTTTTTTTTTTTTGTTATCATCTCGACGATCCAGTGCGTATGATACTTGAACGAAGAGCTTGCTTGCAACATTGCAATTTGTTTGTTGGAAAGACGATAAGGTCGTCGTTACAAATAAAGGACCCTTTGGATACCATCGAAGATGCCGTGCGTCGGGACGACGACGCCGTTCCTCATCCTCACAATATTCGCTCTTACGGCGAAAGGTAAATGCATAATGATTTATCATTAGTATTTTTATATACTTACAAAGTATGTTTTTCAAAGAAATTTAATTGAGTTATCGGATAATGGTAGTTGTTATATAATAAGAGATTCCTATCATTTATAGTACGATCGTATACATTTTCCACTATAACTGCACTTTTGTTCGAGATAGCGCATAAAATAGAATATTAGGAGGGAAAACGTTTTGATCCTTTAACACACAGCAAGCACAGCAGTAATTTCATCGGCACCTATGAATCTTTCAAGTTAATTGGCGATATGCAATGAGAGTATGCCGACGTTCAAAGCTCGTAATTTAATTAATTGCATTTTCTGTGGAATTAAGTACCGGAGAATATACTACCGGCTAAATATAAATTAGCGCGGAAAGGTATGTAAGTACGTAAATAGTTAGATATGTAAATAATAGTCTGTAACGTGAGATTAAAAATCTAAAGATAAATTTGAAGAAAGTAACCACCATATTTAAAGTAGATCGTTTTGATTCTTAACTTACGCCGAGTATTATAACTAATGTAAGGTTAAAAGTAAAAATATTACGTACTTAAATACACACACATAAATACATGCATATATCGAAGTAGAATCGCGGTTTGATTAAAAGTGAGATTAACACCGGACACGTAAGGCGAAGTAGAACTTATCGATTTATGAGTCGGCTAATTACGTGCTCCTTTAGCTTTGTGGTTGCTAAAGAAGTTTTTCATTTCCGAGAGAGAGGAGTACGGGTTATGTCGAAAAGCTTTTTTCCGATCGAATCTTCCAAGTAATTCAATAAATTTCATTCGTCTTACGTTATTGTTAGATAGATAAAGTAGATACACCGGCAGCCATGAACTTTACGCGTAAGAACAAATTTCATTCTCCGGATGTAATTTTACCTCGAAATGATTGGTCGATCTACGAAACGAATTCTCGATCGAATGGTTCTTGCGGGCATCTTTTTCTTTTTTTTTTTTCTTTTCTTTTTTTCTTTCTTTCTTTCTTTTACTTGGAATGAACATCTCGAGATTTCCGAGTAGTAGAAGAGTTCATTCGTTCTTTCTCTCTCTCGGGATCGTAACCGAGTTAACCCTTTATAGAGTGACGGGACGTGAAAGTCCGTTAGCTAGAATTCTCGCAATTTCTCACTCTAGATTTCCAACGTATGTTTCTATCTATCTGTCTACCTATCTATTTATCTATCTACGTATGTAATATTCACGCGTATGTATATATACTTATATGCATATAGAATTTATGCATGCATCTAATAAATGTGTCTATACATATTTTTTAATACACGTTTACATATTTTTGTCGCATTTGTATTATAAATTGGTCCAATAGTAATCTCGTATTCTTTTTTTTTTCTGTCGAGAAACTTAAAGGGAATATTTATGGTATATGTTGAAGAATTCAACCCTTTAATAGTAAAGATGAACCAATTATCTTTCAGGTTGTTGAACGTCTTGCATAGGAATTGTAGATAAGGAAATTTAAAAAAATGAATGATAGTTGATTTAATGTTCATTTGAATTCATAATAAACGAGTTTTGTTAGTTTCTTATCTTTGTCGAATCGAAAGAAATAATAAATGTCACATGTTTTGGCTGATAGATTCTGCGAGAAAATTTATGAAACAGTCTTGATTTATTCCTAATCATTGTATTTGAAATACTATTAAAGAAATATCTACGATATTATTTAATATTTTATTTCTATCTGAAAAAGAAAATATTAAGTAATAATTTAGTATTTTCTCTCGTTCAAAATTATAATTTTTGATGATAAAGTTTCATAGGGAACTTGGACATGAAAAGAAGTAGAACTTAATTTAATTGAGTTGGACGTTTCGTCCCTTTATTGGGACTTCTTCAGCAACTTAATCATTAAAGCTCAGCGTCTTTTTTATTTAAGCAGACATACATTTCTTTTTTTCGAAACTTTATCATCAAAAATTAAGTAATAATATTACATTAAACTGGCTGTGTGTCATTTATAGGATCGATATTTTTCAATATTTTTGTTTAATAATTATAACAAAATATCAGTATATTTGATATAAGTAATCATTATTACCTATATTATTGCAGAAACTGTTAGTATTATAAATAGATACTTAGTATATATAATAAATTCGTATAAATATTACTTTGAATTTGTAAATCGAGCTTTTGTTCACAAATCAAACGAAAGAAAAGACGGGGGTGGTGGAGAAAGGGGGAAAAAAAGGGATAGAGAAATAGAAACATAAAAAAAAAAAAAAAAAGAAGTAATATAAGAGAAATCGAAGTGCATATACTCGTACTGTGATCTCAATAATTTGCTAGGATCGTCGATAGTAGTTCGATCGTTATTACCGTAGTCTTAAGTTTATTTCCACGTAGTCGGTAGTCGTAAACGCGATCATAGAACGTCCATGCGAGTTTCTCGATGGCTGGTTGGTGCAAGGGTTTATCGGTGCCACCAAGTAAAAATATCTTCTTCTATCCGAGTGAGGAACAAAAACGGCGGAGCCAATGAATAATTTACGAGCGGAATCGTCGAACTTTTCTCTCTGTCTTTTTCTTTATACGCGTATAGAGAAAGACAAGGAGAGTGGAAGAGAGCGGAGAGGTGAGGTGAGGTAAGGTGAACGCTTCGTCGCAGAAAAGCGAGGAAGGTAGAGAAATAATTGATCGACATCTATGCCGCGCGTTGTCCCAAGCGTCGTCTAAAGATAGCATTGGGACTTGGACACGGCCTCGATGCATTCTCTCTTTCTCTTTCTTTCTTTCTTTCTTTCTTTCTTTCTTTCTCTCTCCCTGTAGACTCTTATTCCTCTATAGCCATTTGTAGAAACGATCCTCGTTCTTAGCCTTATTTTTTTTCCCCCTTTTTATTTTTTACCCCCTTCATTTTTTTTCATTTTTATTTTCTATATTACTTTTGTTAACTTCTTCGTCAATGTCTCCTTCTTCACCTTTACTTCAAGTTATATATATATATATATATATATATATAAGCGTGAGCGTGCGCGCAATAATAACGTCCAATAGAAAACGAGCATCTTTCGTTTCCGGGAAAAAGCTGCAGAACCGATACAATTCGTTTCTCTCTCTCTTACTTACTTACTTACTTTCTTTTTTTCTTTTTCTTTCTGTTTTTCCACCCTTTATCGTTTTATTCCATTTTATTCATCTCTCTCTCTCTCTCTTTTTCACAGAGTTTTCTTTCTCTCGGTAAGATAGAGTTTTTAGGTAAGAGTAAGTTCACTCACACATAAGTTTCGTACCATGGGCTATGGGCTATCGGTGATTCCGACAAATTTACGAGGGCCTCCAAGCGAGAGATATTGTTTCGAGAGTCGTACAAGTTGGATCGCTCGGGATGATCACGCGTTCGACGATAACGGGTCTGGGATATTAATCGTACGAACGATATAACTATATAGGGGGTTATAGGTTATGACATCGTTATGGGGTGAAGTGCGATACGTAATGATCGAATATTAAGCGTTCGCTATGATCCTGGATTTTACTCTTCTCCTTTTTTTTTTTTTTTGTCATTTTTTACTTTTCCACGGTGGTATTTAATCGATCATTTATTTATTTATTTATTTCTACTATTTTAATACTCGCGATTAAGTTTGTTGTTGGATGAGAACGTACTACGCGAAATATTGTGGGTGGTAAAACGATGATAACATTTCAATGAAATATTGATATATCTTTTTTATAAGTCTATTATTATTTGTTTTCGTGTCTATAAAATAATTGTATACGTAGAATGTGTGTGTATGAATGTTATAATATTATATTTATCTTTTATTAAAAGAATATAACTTCGATTATCGAAGTAATCATTCATTTTGTGCCGACAAAATGAAATAATGTTATAAAAATGTAGATATCTATAACTATGTATCATATAAATGTTTGATTTCCAAGTTGTATATATGTATATATATATATTATTTTTTATTTCATAGAATAATTAATAGAGATACATCGGGCGTATTCTAAATGAAACAACTTAGAGAAGAATTTTAATTTCACATTATCAATTCGCGGCCAAGTTATGCTACAAACTTCTAATCCTCAGTGGTCTGAAATTGAATAAATTTAGTTTGGAGATAGCAATTTAAAAGAAAAAGTAGTTTTATTTCTATTACATGTTTCACTTGTTATTCTTATTTCCCATTGCTTTGTAAATGACTCGCTTTAAAACACAGTGTGAATAATATAATTAATATTATTTGAAATTGTCTCTTTAATTATATTTTTTTAGTGAAAGATTATATAAAATTATAGGGTTCCTTATTATGTTTAAATAATTTTTGATTATTTCGATGGTTCGTATATTTCTGCATAATTTGGCCGAGATAAATTACTGTTTTTTTTTTTTTTATCTTTTTAATCTTTTAATTTTTTTCTGTTCACGTTCGTCATCACCTTCTCGACAATTTTAATTTGAAAATCATGTTGAAAATATTCCTATCATTTCGTACATACGTACGATCACTCATAGTTTTATACGAGCATGTCATCGCTTTTGTTTAATGCTTCCCATCGTACACACACGTTCATTTATTCCTGCTGATTCCGAAAGAGATTTTCATCTGAATTTTTTGAACTTTTAGCCGCGGATCATACTGCATTTATATTCGCGTGGCGAAATATATACGAAATATATACATATATATACATATATATATATACATATAGATACATGAACACGTATACATATATTAAACGAGAGTGTTGCCTGTGGGACCTCGTTTCGTTCGCATCCGATAAAAGTTAAACAAACGCCGTGGCCTCGCTGTTTTCAAATCCATGATAGACCATTGTTTACCACGGGGTATACAAAAAAGAAAAAAAAAATAGGTAAAATAACAGCGTGATGTAGGCTTGCGCTGTTAAAAAAAAAACACTGACAATAAGTTTGGATTAATCGAAAACGAATAGTTTCTTCGGATAGGTCAGAAAGTGATTATATATATATATATATCTAACAATATTAAAATAATAAGTAACGATAATTGAATAATTAATTATAAAACTGGTCTCTCTTTTAAATGATATACAAGTTTTATCTTTATTTTCGTTTTATGATTCTATTTTAAACGATTAATCGAAACCATTTCCAGATGTTTTATTCAAGCAATCAACAGAATCATTGGTTCATTCTATATATATGCATCTATTGTATTAGAGCTAATTAATAACTTTCTTTCATCGAGTATTATGAATACGCAAAACAATGAACACTTTGATGGACACGTCGATGGGTTCCGAGCTTTTTACCTAATTTTTAAATAATTTCTAACTTATATTAGCGAGACTAATTGAAACTGCTTAATGTGTCCTCCTCCTCCCCCTCCTCCTCCTCCTCCCCCTCCCCCTCCTCCTCCTCTTTCTTCTCCTCCTCTACGAACGCGTTTATAACTCGTTTCGATGAGGTTAGCCTTTCGACTTTGCGTTCTACATACTTACACGTATATCTACATGGATACATTGAATTTCTACAAGCAATTCGAGAGCAAAACGCGTTTCTCGGAAACTTCGACCATTACACGGATCTGAATATCGATTACTCGAGCCGATTGCACTCTTAGGTGGCACCAGCTACGACGTTGGTTACTACGACTCGATAAAGTTCCCTTTTATAAAGCCGAAACTGAGAGGAACCTTGGGTTATATACGTAACTTTAACCCCCAACACCCTCCTCGTTTGTATATTCTATTCAATTCAATGTATATGGATCGTACGATAAAAATTGAATCATTCTATTTTGTCTATGTTAACTGAATAATAAATAGTAATATTGTATATAAAAGTATTTCTATTTATTAATTCAATATTATTAAATATTTTTGGTCAGTGTATAAAATAAAATATTACGATACGTATCCTGTATCGTGCGTTAATTAACCTCGATGAAATCTTGACCCTATTATAAATATTAAACATCTAATTTAAAATACTTATAAATAATTATTTATATTTCGAACAGAAAAGAAATTTTTATATACATATATATACTGATCAAATGTTTAACAATTATTGTTCCAATCATAATGAGTTTTGGTAATAGTAATATAAAATTGAAAAAGAAACATAAAACGAATAGACAATTTAGAAAACGTTTATATTGATTATTAAACGTTTCTAAAAGTAACGTAACTTCTCGTTGCATTAAATTGCTTCGCGAACCTTCACCTGCTCAATCTCCAATCTCTTTCGTCAGCATCGACATCGACGCTAGAACATAATGAAGCTTTCGCACGCGTTTTCGGGAACTTTGACCGTTGCAACGTGCATCCGCTTGCGCTGTGTTACCGAGGTTCATTGTACTTTTAAATGGAAGCTTTGCTGCCCGCGTTGCAATACATATACATATAAGTATACATATATTCGTATACATATACTCGTATATATTTACACTCACACACACACATATATATAATACATATATATCTGTCGCTACGGATGAGTGTACGTTCGTGTAACCAAATAATTACAAGAAGAAATTGTAAAACTTTATACGTGTAATCGACCATGTTTTTAACCTTCATATTACACTGATTTTTATTCTTATTTTTTTTTTTTAGAGAGAGAGAAAGAGTAATAAAAAGAGAGAGAGAGAGAGAGAGAAAACGAATACGATTTCCATTGAATGAAAAATGCAATTTAATCATTTTTATCATCTGTTGTTCCGAAACAAACAAATAAAATAAAAAAAAAAAAAGAATAGAAAAAAAGAAATGGACAGAAAAATTTACAGAAATAAATAAATAAATAAATAAATAAATAAATAAATAAAAGAGTAACAGGAGAATATTCGGTAAATAAAATACAGTTAATTATAGTATTTTACAGATGACTGGTGTCCGAGCTTTTTCCCTTTCCCTTTATTCATTCGTAAAACATTCACACATGTATCGACGAATAGAATTTCATTTTGCATGTAACTCGGACTCTACCTTTTACCGATACACTTTATGCACATGCACTTAACCACGCGTATACACACGTGAAAAACGTATATACACGTGTACGTAAATAAACGATGGCGCATCTTCAAAGGGTTAATAACAACGTCTTTAATATCTCATTCTCTCTCTCTCTTTTTTTTTTTTCTCTTTCTCTCTCTATCATCGTTTTATACTCTCTAAGTCTGGTTAAACGGTCGTTTCGACGAAAATACCGGAAACTCTGGAGGAGAACACCATGGACCAAGCCTTCCTTCTTTCCACCACGTTTCCTTCGACCCACGTCGGACCTTCGTCGTCATCGTCGAAAGGAAAGCGAGAGAAAGAGAAAGAGAGATGAAAAGAGGGGGAAGGGGGGCGTAGGGTAGGAAGGTAGGAAGGGTAAGGTAGATAGACGCGTTCAATTTAAATATGTAAAGTACGGCTCCTAGCTGGCGACTCGCGAGCAAGCTCGAATCCAACTCAACCCTCTGCTCTTCCTTTTCTCTCTCTCTCTCTTTCTCTTTCTTTCTCTTTCTCTCTTCTTCTGATTTTTCTTTTTCTCATTCGCTTGCATCCCCTCGACCTCTATCAAGCTCGATCTTGAGTAGTCGTAACCGTCTACTTCGTCTCTATTTCCCGTTTCTTTCTCTCTTTCTTTCTATTTGATTATTTGTGTCTTTCGAAAGAGTAAATTTAACTATGGGATTTTTTATCCTAGTTTTTTTTCTTTCTTTCTTTCTTTTTTTTTTTAAGAAGTCCATTAGTCAGAATTAATGGGAAAATGTGCTATTGTAAGTTTTTCTTTTTCGGATATAATTGAAAAATTGAATGAGGGTATATTTTGACAAGAAGATCGATCAATTCATTTCAATGGTAATATTCTAATTGTCTAATTTTAGAGAGAAAGAGAGAGAGAAAAAAAACAAAATTATTAAATAAAAATCGATATAGAAAATAGTCTCTATAATTATATATAAATTAAAACAACCAACAAAAAAGTAAAGCTGAATATCATTTCACTTCCTCCATTTCTTCCTGTTTCCCTTTCTCTCTCTTTCTTCTTCTTCTTTTTCTAGCACTTTACGGTTTCAGATTTTGTAGGGACGTTTCCTCTTTGATGCTTTTCCGGATGACCGTAAACATTGCTCGAGAGGATGAAGCTCGTATAAGCATGAGATGCTCGATCTAATGTACAAGAGTGAGAAAGATAGAGCGAGAAAGAGAAAAAGCAAAAGAGAAAGAGAGAGAAAAGGGAGAGTTACCACTTACTCATTCACTCACTCACTTACACACACATACATACTCACTTATTCACTCGTTGGTTAGGTTTGTCGGTGCCGGGTGGTAGTAGCTTGATAACCCTGCCTCTGGAAGTCGTCTCATGCGGAAACGCTCCGTTATTGAATTAGCCTTCTTGCACGTTAATCGTGCTCCGTGCGATACTGACGACGCTGCCTAATCGCAGCTGATGGATGTGCCATGTTCACGCGTCATATCACGCTCCCATTGTTGTTTCCTATTCGATTTTCGGATTTGTATCTCACAGTCTTCTGAGATCATTGGCTCGTTGAAGAGAATGAAAGTTTAGATGCAACAATGGGTATTATTCATTTGATGTATGATCATTATCATGATATTTTGGTAATGAATGATTAATGATTTTTTTTACTTTCATCTCATTTCTTCAGTTGCTTTTTTCTTGTTTTCTTCTCTTCCTTTTCAATCAGATTATAATAGTATTGATGTGCGTTAACTTTGATCAGTACATCTAGTTTGTTAAATCGATTAAATTTATAAATGTAAGTAGACAAAATTATGACAACTTTTTCAATTAATGATTTATTAAGTTATTTCGTTAATATTATTGGATTTGACGTTTTAACGGTAATAATATATACACACACGTATATGCTTAAAATATTCAAATTTCATTCTCTAAATTGTATAATATATTTTAATGATACATATATTTAGTTCATTGATCAAATTTGAATTTTAACATATTTAACATACACGTATGTATATACCTGAACTAATTAAATTCCATTCCTCCCTTCTCCGATGAAAAATTCACTCGGATAATACGAAAAATATCAACCGACTAACGTTTTTACTAAAAGTATACAAACAGTTTAACCTTTCTAAGATAATTTTCTTTTTATATATAATACGAAGAGGGGAACACAATAAAATGAGACCGAGTGTTTACCAAACGACTTAATAACGTTTCAACGATGATCGAGATAACAGCTGCGACGATTCTTTGATAATTAAGCTTATAATTTTACGAATTTTTTATACTAATCTTAAAAAAGTAAGTTATATCTTAATACGCTATATCCTAATTAAATATACCACAGATATACGTAATTAACTTTCATTAATAATATGATTTATGCACATATGTGAAATACTTGAAATATCATTCCGAATTTTGTAATTAAAAATTTACCATAAATTCATTCGGCAAATTGATTAATTTCGCAAAACGGCAAGTACCTAGATGAAATTTGATAAAGTAATTATAAATAATATTCCACGTAGTAGCATGATTTATTTGAGAAATACACGGCTGTCCGTGTATTATGGTATTATTTACGAAACGGACATAACGTACTTAAGAAAATTAGTTGGACTGACTAATATGAATCTTAATTAATTTAACTAACTCAGAAACTTTTAGCATTCTTTTTTTTTTTTTTTTATATGACGAACATTATTATTCCAATTATATTCGTAATAAATAATCTAAAATCGTATTAAAAATGAAATAATAGAACGATTAGAGATGATCTACAGATTCTTCATTCTTTCTTCTTGAATTTTTTAACAACTAAAAGATTATAATTTCGAAGAGAGAGAGAGAGAGAGAGAGAGAGAAAGAGATACATATCATAAATACATAGCTAGCTAGCTAGCATAACACTGATGATATGTAAATACGTGTATGTGTAGTTAGAAAAGAAAAGAATGAAATGCATTTTCTATTTCTTTCTCTCTCTATCTTAGTACACGGCACTGAACATGAATGGTCGCCATATACATAAAACATCGATGACTATCTTCGATAGGAGTGGAAGGAGGGGGTAGGGGGGTGCCGCGGTCTTTAAGCCCTTCTTCTTCTTCTTCTTATTTTTCTTCTTTTGCCCGCGGGAATTACATCGCATATTTATTCGCAAAAGCCACGTTCTCCTCCGCGAAGGCTGTTCGTCTCGTTACGAGATTCCACGAATGCTATCATCTCCATGTTTCTATCTTTCTCTCTCACTCTCTCTCTCTCTCTCTCTCTCTCCCGTTTCCCATATCTTCTCCCTTTTATGCTTCTCCCGTTTCTTGACTCAAATCTTAATTTTTTGTCTTCTTTTCCTTCCTCTTATTTTTCTTTCTATCTTTCTCTCTCTCTTACTCTTACTCTCTTACTCTTACTCTCTCTCTCTCTCTTATTCTACATCTGTCTCTCTGTTATCTGCACTCAACTCGGATCGCGTTGAGATGAGTCGAGGCGAAACAAATCTCGTATCACTCCTTCCCCGCCCCTCACCCAACCCCCTTCTTCTTCTTTTCTCTTTTTCTCTCTCTCTTTCTCTCTCTCTCTCTCTCTTTCGATGAAGAAAACACGCGTAATTGATATAGAGAAGAGGGAACGACGAGAATAAGCAGCAGGAGAATAGTTCTCGTACATTGATCGTACAATTCGTAAGCGCACAGTGGTTCGTTTGTCGCATTTAACGATAACCGGACACAATGATAATGATAAAAATTCACTCTTAACATGGTCGTCGTCACGAAATCGCGTTTAAAACAATAAGAGGCAATCATTTTGTTCGCGCGGATAAACTGTAGGAATGATAAGTAATCTAATTAATTATTTATACAACTAAACTGGATGATAAAAATAATGTGAAAGAATATATTATATGTATGTATGTATATGTATGTATGTATATGAGATTAAAAATATTATTTTATATAAGGTAGGGGAAATTAAAGTTCAGTTCTGTTTAACGAATCTTGAAAAATCTATTAACCTATGAAGGATATACATGTATTTTAATTAATTTTATTTCGCACGGTAATATTTTTCTACTTGTATTTCAACGATAGATCAAACGTACACGTAATATTTGTTAATTAATGTAAACATTTCTATTCGACGTGTGTAGTATGTTTCAATTTAATCAATTTCTATAAAAACAAATAGACATACATATACATTTCCGATATTTTAAACATTTATTTATCCATATTTTTCATTATAAAAAAGCTATATCTTTTTCAAAAAAAAAAAAGATATAATATATAAATTATAAATTAAATTAATATTAAAAATATTTTCATTTGAAAAGAACGAATTGGTTGGAACGTTCGCGAGAAGTTTGATATGTAGTTTCACTGGATCATCATTTTTTCCAATATCTTCGAGGAAAATCGAGAAAATGTTGTACTTAAATCTTACGTTTTCTTTCTCATTCTTTCTCTCTTCTTCCTCCTCCTTCTCTCCTCTATTACAGTTTTCCCGCGTGCTCGAACTTAAGATTGAATTTATTCGGAAGTTAGGGTCAGGATGAAAAAGTGTGACGCGGATGAAAGTTTTTCCCGAGGAACGGCCTCCATATGGGTCGACGAGAGTATTAACTTCAAGACCCGAAAAATCTATCGTTTTACTAGAACACCCTGCGCTTAGAATTATATTCCCTTACTTCTTTCTATTTCCTTTTTTTTTTTTTTGTTTTTTCTTTTGACAATAAATGAACAA
>NW_014569684.1:182110-184465 GCF_001313835.1 Polistes canadensis | reverse complement strand
TATATATACTCAATATATATATATATTGATAATTATACGATATTATATTATAATAATAATAATGTATAAACACACATGACAAATAATATATAATATCAATAAATAATATAATTATTACGATAAAGATAAAAAAAAAGAAAAAGATATATTAAATTAGTTGATTAGTCAGGTAAAAATTGGTGATGATTTTGAAGATGTTAATAATAACTCGTGAAAGAGAGTAAGGTAAAAGCGGCTTCCACTTTGAAATACTTGGTCGGTCTTACATAAACGGCACCATAGATATGTATCGCATAACCACGACGTTGCAAGCCGTCTAGCAATTGTAATTCCACTCGTACATACGAGAACTCGTATTACCTATCTACCTACCTACCTACCTACCTACCTAAACAAATAACGTCGTACCAGTGCGAGAAAGATAGAAGAAGAAACTAGCCAAACTATTGCTTTTCGTTTAACCGAAAGCCTCCCTCACCCCACCCTCCACTTTCCTCCCCTCCCCTCCCCCTCCACCTTTCCCCCGATTGCTTTCATGCTAACTTAAATATATGTATATGTCGTTGAACCTTGGACCTGAAGCTGGACTGTTGTAGTAGTGTACCATCGAAACGAAAACATTTTTCGTTAGGTCGGAGTTTGCTTTGAAAAAAGGTAGAAAGTCGAGAGACGCGTTTCACTAAACTAAGCCAGAAAAAACGGGGTTGAAAGTTGTGTTCCGTGATACTGATGACTCGAGAAACGATGAAAGGAAGGAGAAAGAAATAGAGAAGAAGATGAAAGGGTATGAAAACGGCGCGCGTTAATGCGTGAAATTTTATTTTTATTCCGGTACTCACCGCCAAATGTATGAACTCAACCTCCGAACTTTTGATTACTTTCTTCTTTTTTTTCCCCTTTCCCGATATTTTTTTTTCTTTTCTTTTTTTACTTAAGAGCTGACCGATTTCACACATACGAATTTTCTATTATTATTATTATTATTATTATTTTAAATAGGAATTAAATAACACGGCGAACAATTTTCCGATGAAATTTGTTTGAAACTTTTCCAATTATATTATTAATTTTTTTATATTTTTTGTTTTTTTTTATCGATTTTGTTTTTGAAAGTGGTTTTCCTTCATTGAAATTCAAACGAGAAATAATCGTTTTGCAAAGATCCTATAATGAAAAAAAGGAGGAACATGGTTTATCAACTTTGCGGTGGGATTAGAAAATGATTGAGAAACGGAAAAAAGGGTGTTACGTGTTTGAAAGATAGTACGGAGAAAGGAATTTCAATAACGAAAAAGAGGATGGGGGTATCGGTACGTTTGTATGATTTCAGGTCATCCTACACCCTCGGGTGGATACGTTTACATACGTATATACATACATACATGCATGTATGCATGCATGCATGCATGCATTTATGCATACGTACATACATACATATATGTAAAAGTAGATCATTTTCGTTGGAGGTTTTCTCTCTTTTTTTTTCTTTCTTTTTTTTTTTTCTTACTCTCGACAGTTCGCTTTGAAGTCATATTTTCTTTTGCTTAACTTCAACTTTTTTATTTTTTTTTACTCTTCCTTATTTCTTTCACCCCCTTTTTTTCTTTTTAGATCATTTTCTTTCTTCTATTCTCACTTTGTTCTCGTAGCACGGTGTTGAAAAAAAATAATATTATATATTTTAAACTCCTCGCGACAACGAAAATAAAATACAATGATGGAATGAAACTCGTGTAAAACGTTTAACTCCGGATTTCGTCGTTTTATTTTATTTTCTTTTCGTTCAAAAAATCATTTTCACTTTATTTTCAATATTCATATATATTTTTAATTCTATCTTTGTAATCCTTTCGAACGCGAGTTTGTTTTAATATTCTAGGGGTTTTAACTTGAACGAATTGTTTGCATCGATATCGAAAGAATTAGATTTAATTATTAAGTAAAAATACGTGTGTAACGCGTATATTAGAAATAATTAATTAATTATTAGAATTATATCGTGTATAAAGCCAGAAATCAGGTATTACTAGTAATTCCTCGGCATTACTATGAATGTAAAGAGCCTTCAGACGAAGTCGAAAATTGAAAAATTCTTCCACTTTTTCCTAGGTATCGAACATAATACTTTGATATCCTATAGAATATCAAATTACTATTTAAACAACGGGCACAGACACACACAGCCATACGCAACCCCTCCCTCCCCCCTAAAACAACCCATAAAGGTAAAAAACATTTCGTTCAAAAAGTTTCGTTTTGAAAAGTTTTGGTAAATATTTTTTGTACTAAAAATGAATAAATTTTAATGAAACATATATTAAATTAAAGTACACTCTTTTGTCTACGCGTAGAATA
>NW_014569684.1:177891-181753 GCF_001313835.1 Polistes canadensis | reverse complement strand
TGCAAAGGTTTAGAAAATGTCAGAGAATGCAGTGATGTAAATTTTTCCTACTTTGCCATTTCTTTAAAATGTTTCAGCAAATATTTTTTATACTTAAAGTAAATAGATTTTAATGAAACTTACATTAAATTAAAGTGCACACTTTAAGCTACGCGTAGAATACCTTTTCGAGTTATAAATCGATTCGCAAAGGTTCAAAAAATGGCAAAGAAAAATTGGCGTGTCAGGCATTGTTCACATTGCCTAAGGCTAGGCATTGTTAACATTGCCGGGGGAGGTTTGGAACCTAGGCCGGTAATGTTAACAATGCCTGGTTTGAGGCATTATTCACATTGCCTAATCCGCCAATTTTTCTTTGCCATTTTTTGAACCTTTACAAATTGATTTATAATTAAAGTTTATATTCTACGTGTAGATAAAAGAGTGTATTTTAATTTAATGTAAGTTTCATTAAGATCCACTTGCTCTAAGTATAAAAAATATTTGCAGAAACTTTTCGAAGAAATGGCAAAGTAGGAAAAATTTTGCAGCATTGCATTCTTTGCCATTTTATGAACCTTACATGCTAAGTTTATAACTTGATATGGTATTCTATGCGTAGGCAAAAGAGTGTACTTTTATTTAATATAAAAATCATTAAAATCCATTTGCTAAAAGTATAAAAAATATGTACCAAAACTTTTCAAAGAAATTGCAAAGTTGTACAATTTACAGCATCGCAATCTCTGACATTTTATGAACCTTTGCAGATCGATTTATAACTCGATATGATATTCTTAGCGTAGATAAAAGAGTGCACTTTAGTTTAATATAAGTTTCATTAAAATCTATTCACTTTTAGTATAAAAAATATTAACCAAAGCTTTTCAAAGAAATTGCAAAGATGTACAATTTACAGCATTGCAATCTCTGATATTTCTTTGAAAAGTTTCTGTAAATATTTATTATACTAAGAGTGATAGAATCTCTCTATTTATAGAATATCAAAGTATTATGTTCAATGCTTAAGAAAAACTGTAAGAATTCTTCTGTTTCCGACTTCATCGGAATGCTCTTTGCATTGATGAGAATATCGAGGAATTACTAGCAATGGCGGATTTCCGGCTATGACGGTAACACATATATATATATAAGATAAAAATTTAATAGCAAATCAATATAATTTCAGTTTTATTTATAATAGTTTGAAAAAGAAAGAAATGGATGATTGATCGTCATTATTTATTTGCTTATTATCGAAGATTTCAATTGAAGTCGGTGGAAAAGGGTTTATTTGTCTCTGTCGTTTTACTTATTTATTCTTTTCGATCAAGAACTATGGGTGGTCGGATATCAACCAAACGTCATCCTCTAACTTTCGTCTTGGGGTTCTATACGTTTTCTCTTTTTCTTTCTTTCTCTCTCTCTCTCATTCTCTCTGCGGTACAAATCGAGATTTCCGCTCTCGTTTGACGAGCTATCCTCCATCTCTCGCTCTTTTTAAACCTCCCTACGAGAGAAAGAGATAGAAAAAGATAGAAAGATAGAGAGAGAAACTCGGAGAGCTCACAAATAGCTCCTAATTCTGACATTTTGATCTCTCTAATTTTCTCATAGTGGGCGGGACCGAACGAAAGCCGTGTTCCCTTGAGGAAAAGCTTTGGATATTTGAGAATGAGAGATCGTTCCTCGTGTGTTCCATTCGAAAACAGATGCGTCGAAGTAAAATAAGGATTCTCTACCGAGGTAAAAGAGGAAGAAGATGAAGATGAAGAAGAAGAAGAAGAAGAAGAAGAAGAAGAAGAAGAAGAAGAAGAAGAAGATGTACCTTCTTCTCGCTTTACTCGACTCGAAAAAGAGACGAAGTGTTTGTCAGACTTTACGTTCGCGACTACTAACATCTTTATATATTTATATATATCTCTCTCTCTCTCTCTCTCTCTCTCTCTCTGTATGTACCTGACTGCTTATACGTTTATGTATGTGTCGTCTGCTGTCTGTCTGTTTCTATGGATGTGTGTGTGTATGGTGTGTTATGTGTCTTCCTCTTCGAAGAGCTGCCGTTCTTTTTTATAAGAAATATATTCATAAGAGAAGGAACTCCATGGTGTATAGTTGGAAGAAAGAAAGAAAGAAATAAAGAAATAAAGAAAAGGAAAAGGAAAATAAAAGAAACGGCATACGTTATACGGATGGTATTTACCATTGTCGCGTCTCTTGAGATGAAGGATCGTAGACACATAATGGCTATGGCGTTGTCGTCGTCGTTGTCGTCGTCGTGCACACGAACACCCCCCTTTTCCCACCCCTTTTATGTATATATATATATATGTGTGTACGTTTTCATGTATGAGATGTATGTAGATTATATTATTATTTTACAAATGTTCTTATGACAATCGGCGTAACGTTAAGAAGCATGTATATAATATCAATGCGGTTAAATATAGGACCGGGAGATCTTATTATATATTATTTATTATTCATAGCTCGTCTACGTTCGGACGATCCTAATCTTTCTTTTGAAGAAATATTTTTTCAAACTCTCGGGGTCTATACTAAGGGTTTCTTAATTATTATCATTAAACGATCGTTTGTCATCGTTTAATAACGAATTTATCACGCGTGTTTTTGTAATTTGTTAAAGTGTGATATAAAACGCGTATAAAAGTATAAATGATTTATTTTTAATTGAAAGAAAATATTTTATTCGTTATTCACAATTGGATAAAATATCATAGAATTTTAACTCATTGAGTTGTAATTTTTTTTTAGAAATAAACAATTTTATCACAGGAAACGAATATCTCGTGTTGTGTGTGTTCGTTCAAAAGAATTTCTTTTTTTAGTTAATATACTTCTACTCGTTTTTTAATATAGTATTTATTATTATTACCATTATATCATCATCATCATCATCATCATCTTCATTATTATTATTATTATTATTATATAATTATTAGATAATTATCTCTATAGAGTAAACATCAAAGAAGGAATATTTGCAAACGAACGTAGTGGTTAAAATCGAGATGATGTAATAGTAGTAGTAGTAGTAGTAGTGGTAGCTCGTTATCAAAGTTTCCAACGTTCTCCTTCTTCTTCTTCTTCATCATCTTCTTCCAACTTACCCCTTCTCCCTTAATCTCTTTTATACTAGCAAATCATATCATCAGACTCTAGGTTTTCTTCTATTCACTGTAGAACAGTATTTCGTAGCTTGTTTCAAGGAACACGTAAGAATCGTTCTGTTTTGTACAGTGTATTAGGAAGAAAGAAAATCATTGAATATACCTTAATCTATAGGGTGTCACGAAATTTCCAACGTTGCTTTATTTAAGAAGCAATAATAGTAAGAAACATTATATCCACGTTTCCAACCCGAATTCCTTTATCCGTGTCTTCCTTATTTGTTATGTTCCTTTCAATTGATTGTAACTTGTACATTTTCAAATTAAATTAGAACTCGACGTGAATGTGGGATGCGAGTTAACGTTCTTCAGAAAGATACTTCGAATGAGCTTTACGTTAATGCATCCACGTTCGTATTTTATTTGACAATAGAAACATTCGAATGAATTTTAACCCCCTTTATCGGTGGAAGAATATGTTCATTGAGATTTATATATTTATTTATATTAAAACCAGTTAAGTGTGTTTGACGACTTTATCCGTCATGGAAGAATGGCAGAATTTTGTGTTTTGACGGCTATATCCGTCATGCGTAAAATTTTCATACAATTTGATATTTAAATTGTAATTCTGGCGAAAACTAAATTATATTCGTAAATATTAATATGTTTATAATGTTTAAGGGTCAGGACGAAATAAAATAAACAAATGAAAATTATAGATAATTTGAGTTGGACACCAGATCTTTGAT
>NW_014569684.1:174171-177341 GCF_001313835.1 Polistes canadensis | reverse complement strand
TCTCTCTCTCTCTCTCTCTCTCTTTCTTAGTTTCTTCTAACACGTAACATCGATGATAGCTGGATAAAACATCATCGTCGTCGTTCGTTTCGTAGGATTTTTTTTTAGCATTATCAGAGACGCCTTCGTTTATCAGAATGTCCACGGTAAGAGAAGAAGGTACTACATATGGGTTTGCGTGAATTCTCTGCTATGATGGATGAAAGGGAAAAGGACAGGAGGGTGGGAGGAAGGGGGGAGAGAGAAGGGTGTTCGTGTGCCATACGAATATATGATAGTATACGTGTGTACGTGTATACACGTAAGTATACACGCAAGCATGGGACGTGAATGATGGACGAGTAGGACAATGGCGAATGCCAGAAAGCGCGTGTACATGTGTGAAGGGCAAGAAAAGTATGAAAGGTCCAATTAGCGTGCGTACGTTTGAATGAAACTAATCTGAAAGAGCAAAAGGGAGAATCGGATGATTGCGAGATAGGAGAGATGAAGAATGTAAGAAAACAGTGATATATAGAGAAAGAGAGAGAGAAAGATAGAAAGAGAGAGAGAGAGAGTAATAGGGGGAAGCTGTGGGGAGGGGTTGGAAGAGATTCGGTCGGAAGCAACGAGAGGAATTAATTTGAAATTTCCTTTTTTTTTTTCTTCCTTTCTTTTCTCTGTCTTTTATCCTGTCATCTCTCTTCTCTTTCTCTCTCTTTCTCTTTTTTTCTCTCATTCATCTTTTGACAGCAAACTTTGATTCGTACGAATAGATTCAATATATATGTAGGTATATATATATATATATATATATATATATATATGAAAATAATTCATAGAGAATTTTCATTAATTATTATTTTTGTCTTTTATCAAAAAATTTAATCCAATCCCGTAGGCAAAATAAAATTCTACTTATTTTACTTTGATATTTTTGTTTTATTTTTTGAAACAAATGTATATCTATTTATGTAACAGGATACGATTTGATATCGTAAAGAAAATTAGGGTAGATATTTAGGAAGAACAACAACAAGCGACTGCGAAAGAAAAAGAAGGAAAAAAACGTAGGGTAAAAAGGAAGAAATTCATAGATAAATTATCCTACGCCATTACTTATAGGGTGGGCGGGGGTGGGATAGTAAGGGTGAGTAGGGGGTTACGGTCAATTTTATTCTTATCTAAAGACAAGATAAATCCTTCTTATCGATCCCCGTTCGTACGACAACGGAAAGTTAAAGGGAAAGAAAGGTAAGGGAAGGGAAGGGAAGGGAAGGAAGGGCGACGAAAACGAGTAGGAACCATACCAAAAGCTTTTCGTCGCGATCAGAATAGAGTAGAACAGAACATAGGAGTATAGTAGAGTAAAGTAAAGTAAAGTAGAGTAGAACTCAGGATGTGTTGTGCGTGGGGCTCTGAGGGGTGGGGGGGGGTTGGGTGTTGGGGGTTGGAGAAGTTTTCGTGGCGAAGTTTTACGATCGCGTTTCTCGGTAAGTGACACACACCTACACGCGTATACATAGATATATATATATATATATATATATACATATACCTATAGACATAAAGTTAGGGTAGGGGTGCGAAACGATCGTGACTCTTTCGCGATGGCCCTTCTCACACCATAGGGTGAACCGAATACAAAGGACACGCGTACCATGAGTCCGATCATCGACACACCCTAACTCACACACACATATATATATATAATACATGTATATGTATATATGTAGACGCCAGAGTCGTTCGATATCGATGTTCTCTTTCGTCATCGATATTCTCCTGCCTAACTAACGTGACTTTTTATCCGAGGTTTGCCCCAGGAAAAGGGCTGAACCTTCTACACACATACTCTTTTTCTCTCTCTCTCTCTCTTTCTCTTTTTCTCTTTTTTTATTTTTTGTTGTCGTTCTCTTTGTCTATCTCGTTGAATCTGACCAATGTTTTCCGTACTTTTTGCTTGGACCGTTTGTCATGATAAAAAATACATTTTGTATGGAAGCCCATTTTACATTTGCGAAACCTTGCGAAAAGGGAAAAAAAAACGTTTTAGATGATTCGATACAGTGGTTCTCATAAATGTTCGAAGTTAGAAAATATTCGTGTGATTTTATCTAGATATAATAATTATATGTATAATAGTGTTATTTGTTTGATCAATTGCTATGATGAACAATAATTTGATCGTTTATTTTGAACATTAGAATTTAACAGATTAATATGAGTAAATTCGTGTATTATTTGTGTAGATAAATTATAAATTGTGAGTACTAACGTTTCTATCTTTCTTTTTGTTTTTTTTGTTTTGTTTTTAATTAAATATGTTTCTTTATGAGAAGTATAGAAATACTTTAAAGGACTACGTTGTTAGAAATGAAAACGTATCTTGACTGTAATAATTTTTCTGTTATTGTGCCTTTAACTCGTTGCAGAATGAGAACTTTTTTCTTATCGTGAAAGAAAAGTATCTGATATTTTAAGTGAGGAAGTTAAGTTTCTCCACTTTTTTGCGAATTCATAGAATAAAGTTAATTAACGAACGATAACGAGGAGACATATTGGGTATCTTGTTTCGTTTCATGCTTTCTACCTTAACGCATAGTTTAATATTACATAAGTTTGTAAATGAAAAAAAAAAGAAATAAAAAGAAAAGGTTGATAACTAAAACGTCATCCGAAATAACTCTTCGTATATAAGAAATATTCGATGTTTCTATTTATTTATATTATCCGAGCGAGAGTTTAATCAACGAATCATGAACAAAAATCTGCCGTTAAATGTTTATCTCGTGTACGTGGGTATCTATATGAAAAAAAAGATAGAAGAAAGACAATAAAAAAAAATGGTCAAAATTGTCGAGGAAAATAAATAAAATTGAGTCGGGTAAAAACTAAATCGAACGGGTAGAACGTAACGATACAAGCGTTAAAATCCCAAGAGAAATAGAATCATCCTCAATATCGCGCTAGATTCGTTATTTCGAACGTGAGATGAGAGAGTGTATAGTGAACATCACGAAATGCTTTTTAAATACCTGTGCTATACCTATCGTCGTTTGTACGGGAACGTTGTTCGTGGAATTAAAAAAAAAAAAAAAAAAAAAAAAAAGGAAAGAAAGAGAGGAAAGAACAAAAAGGAAAAAGTAAACGCGAATATCCATAAATTAGAATAAACACACACACACACA
>NW_014569684.1:171442-173991 GCF_001313835.1 Polistes canadensis | reverse complement strand
AAAAAAAAAAAAAGAAAAAAAAGAAAGAACAATGGAAGTGGAGTGAGAGAGGAAATCATCGAGAATGCTAGCTAGCTAGCTAGCTAGCTAGCTATCGTGTTCGAATGAAAGTCGAAGTTAACTGCAACGTGTCGTTCACTCGCTTGCTTGCTTGCTTGGTTGGTTGGTTGGTTGGTTGGTTAGTCGTTCTCGAATTTCTGCCCTGAAATTTTTCAACAAAGCAACCATGGATGAGGCCTATGGTGGAATAGGTAGGGTACGGACAAACGTCACTACTATATATTCCCTAACTACTCGCACTACGCCCACTCGCGAGCTCGCTTTTACATGCTTCGAACATGAGAGAAAAAAAGAGAGAGAGAGAGAGAATTAAGCTGGGAACTCAACCTCGAAATTCGAAGCCTACTGACGACCAACAAAATCACCATACATACTGGGTAGTACAAGGTTCTCTTTAGGACACCCTACTGATGTCATTGACAAATGCAAGTCTCTCTAACCTAATCGTTATTAGCTGTTTTTTCTTTTTTTTTTTATGAGTTTTTAGTGTTAAGTAGATAGTTTGTAGGGATATATTTAATATTCGACATTTTTAACAACGTTGAACAAGTTGAACGAATGATTCTGTATATTCGATTATTCCAATCGAGTTACACATTTTTCTAAAAAAAAAAAACAAAATAGAATAGAGGAAAAGTTATAAATAGAAAAGATGAAAGAGACACCACCATAGGTGTCGTATGGATTATTGGATTCTATTTTATGACGGTCTGTTTCGTTTTTCTCGTTCGTGAGAAGACATTTTCAACGTTTCTTCTCTCTCTCTCTCTCTCTCTTTATCTTTTCTTTTTCGAAGATACGAATGAATTCCATCGATAGGTTCTTCGAATGGCAAATCCCCCCACCCCTCCTCCCTCCCATCGATACACTCGGCCAGAGGGAATCCTTCGTAAATTCACGTTTGATCCCACTCGATTTCAAGTTCGACCCTTTTCCGAGTCAAAGTTCAACGTCGTTCGATAGTGCTGAGCTCTCAGAACATTTTTCTTTCTTTCTATTTATCTATCTATCTCTTTCTCTTTTTCCCCATATTCCTGGTAGATTGAGATAACATACGATTGCTAATAAATCTGCACGATTTACCTGTATAAGTGTATATATGTGTGTGTGTGTGTAATAGGATACAAATCTATGATATTATAAATTCAAAAATTTTTAATTAAGAGATCACAAAGTTATATCTATTTATTATTCTTTTTTAACCTGAATAGGATATTTAATACATATATATATATATATATATATATATAAGTACCAATATAAACTGTTAAAGAATATGACGGTAGAATGATTTTAAAAAAAAGAAACGACAATTCAATGAATTCGTTCTTTTATCAAATTTTCCACTCTCGTAAGTAACAAAGACGCTCACTGTTAATTTTCAATCGGAGTTTTATGCTTCTTCAACCATTCTCTTTCATCTTCGATAATTCAAATATCGTAATACATATGTATTTACCGATTTATGTTCGTCAAATTATTTTTCTTTCTTTTTTTCTCTCCCTCCCTCTCTCTCTCTTTTTATTTTTTATTTCATTTCGTTAGTATCCCTTTATCCCTTTTTAGTAGCAGTATAATTGAACATTTATCGGTGTAATTCGTAATAGTGTATTCCATTCAATATTTTAGTTGTACGTCATATATACATATACATATACATACGTGTTAGACACATGTAAAAAAGTATATACCTATTGCCTATATACACACACACATATATACATATACGAATGTATTTAGTATTGAACATGTCGAAGGACCCAGAACCCACCGAACACCGGGGTGCAATTAAGTTAGGCCCGCTCTCTCGTTAGAGTGGCACATCTGTTACGTACTTTGTACCACGAATCCGTAGGAGTCGTTTAAAGTTCTCTCGATTGAATGCTATTTCGTAGTCGTCTACCCTTTCCACACGTCCCTCGTATGGACTGGGAGGGGTAGGGGGTCCTCATCCTCTTCGAAGAACGACGCCCACTTCCTAGCCCTCCCTCGATGCTTAAATACTTAAGCATTAAAATAGTGTAATGGCGGTTTCCGGAGTGGAGGAGGAGAACTATCGGTGATTCGTTTTTTCTTATTCTTCTTTTTCTCCTCCTCTTTCCCCCCTTCTTCCACCCCTTCCTATCCCTTCTATACTTTTCTTCTAGTTTCTTCTATTCCTCTTATATGCATAAGTATATTATTATATATATATGTGTGTATGGTTGTATGATGTATTATATATACTGGGTATTGAGAGAAAATGTTTGAGAATTTTATTATTATTTTTAATACAATTTGAAATGTTAATAAATTTTGTAATCAACGAGTGGAAGTTTGCATTATCGTAGAAGGATATTGGAATTGTTTAAATATTTTTAACATTAAATACCTATCGATAATTTGATATACCTATGTATATCTATTATCATTGTGAACAGTAGGATTGAAATAATTAAACAATAGACGTATTTTAATATCGAATGAGATTTTTGTCAATTGGATGATTA
>NW_014569684.1:158887-170657 GCF_001313835.1 Polistes canadensis | reverse complement strand
TTTTTTTTTTTTTTTGCTTTTTTTCTTTTTATAAAGAACGCGACGAGGGTGGTTCGAGATAAAGGAATACTTTTTAAAATCGTGGAAACAAAGAGATAACGGGAATCGAGGGTAACAAGTTCCAATAGCTTTCATTTAAACACAAACGTGTGGTATAATTAATACGATCCTCTTTTTGGATAAAAATTTAATCGATGTATATACCTATATATTTTTTTTTTTTTCATGTAAATTATATCAATCCTCATTTATTTATTTCCTACCAATTTCTCTTTATCGTATCTTTATTTTAATATTTCATTTATTATCGACGAGTGTTATTAGAAAGGAAAATAAAAAACAGAGAGAAAGAGAGAGATGAAAGTATTAACATTTATTCCAAGTTATTGAAATAATTGAATACAAGTAACGACGAGCACTTATTGTGAGTATTATGAGCAAAGGAATACTTTTTTAAAAAATAATTTAAAACAGTTATACACACAAAAGATACGTATGGGATATAATTGGCGAATAAATTTTAAAAGGTTATATTTAATTAGTCGAAACTTCTCTCACTCTCTCTCACTCTCTCTCTCTCTCTCTCTCTCTCTCTTTCTCTTTATCTTTCTCTCTCTTTATCTTTGTGGCAACAATTTCAATTACCCCTTATTACCAATTTTCCGCGTTATACAAAATAACAAAACGCGTTGGCCGAATTGTATACGAATATACCATAGAAACAACTCATCTCGAAAATGATCGTGTAAACGTGGCCCCGATTTCGTGCGATATCATCGAGCAACGTAATCATCAAGCGAGCTTGTCGTCGCTTTTCAAAGCACCAGCTACGCTCTTATCGATATTATCGAATAAACATTTTCCAAGTTTCGTGTAGTCCAAATCGTACTCTCCTCATTACGAAATTCCCTCGGGCATGTATATGTATATATATATATATGTATGTATGCGCGTATGCATTTTTGTGTATATGCAGGTATGTGTTTATGTACATATATATGTTCATGTATATGTTCATACGTGTATATATGTTCATACGTGTATATATGTTCATGTATATGTTCATACGTGTATATGTTTATGCGTGTGTAGGTGCGTGCATGTGCATGTTTGTGCATATGTAGGTGTGTATTGCTGCATTCGGTATTTCTCTCTTCTCTTCCTTTCTCTCTTCTCTATCTCCCCCCTCCCCCCTCTACCCCCCTCTACCCCCCCTCTGTATGTCTCTTTCTCTCTTTAGTTTCTGCAGTAAATAGGTATTCGCGTGGCAATCGTGAGAACTGGCCCGTACGATAGCTATAAACGATCGCGACCAGTTCGTAGGTCGGGAAACTGCCGAAACGTGTGGTAATCTCACACGAACCTTCCATTTTCGGGACGTGTCTATTTCGGCCTAATTTTAGTTCGGCCCCCGTCCCCCCTTTCTCTCTCTATCTCTGCGGTATAGTTCTTTTGTTGAACGTTTTACGATCAATTTCTGTCCAGTTTCCCTTGGATAGGTAATCAAATAGGTTCGTTAATTAATGCGTTCATTGTATTAATTATTACGTTGATATTATTAGGGAAAGTTTCTTTGAAATAAATTATAATACGTTACGGTTAATGTATTATTATATTGTTCGGGTAATGTATATATAATACAATGGACCAATCGAGTAGGATATTTTTTTGTTTGTAGATTGAAACAAAACCTTTATATTTAATAATTATTATTTAACAGGTTAAACGTGTGTATTAATAAATGTATCTGTGAATAAAGTTTGAACGTCTATCGTTTTTGTCATGTAATCAGTTTGTAGATTTTTCTCCCCGAGTTTTAGTTTTATTATTTTGATTTCCTTTCCATCGGTTAAACGATAAGTCAGGACAAAAAATGAGAGATAGCAAACTGCTACTACTCTTGACATATATTTTATAGTTAGGAAAGTTGATACGATACGTGTAACATTTTTTTGCTTTATATCAAGAGTTGTTGAATTCAAAAATTTTCTTCTATTTTTTGTTGTTGTTTTAAATAAATTTTATACAGATAATCTTTTTGAATTATTTATCCATTCTATATGGATTAAAAAAGATAAAAGTAACATAAAATAACAAATATTTGTACCACTTAATATTATCACATTGAATTTTATAATATTCTTATGTATTACGTAATCGTATAGACTATTTTTCTATTTTTTTTCTTTTTTTATTTCATTAGAAAAACGACGTATTTCTTTAGTTTTCAATTGAAAATACAGGAAGCAAATGAATTTTTATAGTGTAAATATTGGCTGTGTTACATTTGAAAGAAAACGTATCGAATGATACTACTTTCTTTCCCTTTTTTTTTGTAACGTAGGTGCAACTGTTTACATTTTATTCTTTTTATTTTCCAAAGGACACCTAATACACCTCAAACCCATTCTTCAATTTACCACTACCACCATCACCATCACCACCACCACAAGTAGCAGCAGCAAAAAAATTCTTAACGAATTTCTTCCTGGCATGCATAATGAATCAGCCATCTGTTTATATATTAATTAACGTATCTCGACGACGAAGTCGAAATTCCTCGATGGCAACGTTAGCTTCGTTACGTATTTAAGGATAAAAAGGATCTGGGAGTGTCCCTTCCTACTCTTTCTCTCTTTCTCTCTTTCTCTCTTTCTTTCTCTCTCTCTTTGGGCTTTCCCTTCATCCATTCACTGGTTTATCCTACGATCTTTGGGAAGATCTCTAACGCGAACACAAGAAGCGTAAATTTGGAATTCATTCCCTCTCTTTTATAGATACTATACGATTTCAAAAGCGGTAGGAACGAAAATAAATATAGAAAAGGTAATACTACTTATATAAAAGTAGTATGTTTTTTCAAAAATTATTATATGTGTTTAATCTGTTATTTAATAATTAAATAAATTAACATATAACAAATATATATATAACGCATCATACGCTTAGATATACCAATAATAATAATAGTTGTTTAAATTTTGAGAAAATGTATTATTTCATTTTCATTCAATCAATTTATATTATTTCACATAAATTATATTATATAAAATAATACCATATATATAGAAAATTCAAACTTTGATTATTTTTATAACAAAATTCATATATCGTAGATAGAAAATATATATAATCAAATTACATAAAAATAAATTAATAGAAACATTGTCAAACTTGATATAATATAATGAATATTTTTTAATAAACCAATATATGCAAACTTTTAAAAAACAGAAAATGGACTTACACTACTTTCAAAATAAATGGTCCATATATATAGAAAAAAAAAACAAAGAAATATTTACATAAAATATATTTAAATACAATATATATACAATATATTATATATCACATATACATGTCTATACGTATTTATGAAAAATATGAATATAACGCGTTATTTTTCGTTGGAGAGTGGGATATATGGGAAAATCGATGGTTATCGCGGTCACAGTAGCTTCGAACCGATTCCAAGGGCTTGGCAAATAGATAGATCGGTCATCCGAGAGTAGCCAGGTGTGTATAGATCGTCGAAGCAGTAACACCAGCGCGTTTCAGGATGGACCCTGTTCGAAAAGCTTCAACGAAATACGTGTCAGGTATATATCTACCTACCTATGGAAGAATGAATCTCTCTCTCTCTCTCTCTCTCTCTATATATATATATATATATATATACATATGAGAAAGAGAAAGAGAACTAGCCCATAGTATAGTAGTACATCATTCGATGAAGCATCATGGACCGCTGAGTCTGCGAACAGCTGGCGTGTTTTTCGAGCCGCTTTTACGAAGAATGAAAAAGGGCCCTCTCTCTTTCTCCCTTTTTCCTTTCTCCTTCTTTCTCTTTTTCTCTCTCTCTTTCTCTCTATCTTTTTTTAGTCCTGATGTAACACGCCAGGTTTTACGGAAGGATGGTGTTTTTCGAAAAGAAGGGGCCCTTTGCTTCAAAAGAGAAACAGATATAGTGATAGAAATAAAGAGAGAGTGAGAAAAGAAAAAAAAGGTGGTACTATATTACCCTTAGGTCGTTTCACGAAACACGCTTCTACCTTCGAGATATCGATTCTCTGTTCTCACATAGAGAAAGAAGAGAAGGGAAGAAGGGTAGCGGGGTGGGGAGGGGTTGTGGATCGTTTCGGTGGAAAAACGCGTGAAAAAGCGTGCCTGCACCTTTTCTTCAAACTCCGACGGTAGTCCCTCGAGACTTTACCTCGTAGTTACCTATCTTTCCACCTAACTCCACCCTCCCCCTTCCCCCACCTTTCAGGATCTTTTTTCTAAAGCAAGAAAATGTTAAAGGGCGTACACTACTCGTTTCGCGTGAGACTTTCAAAGATCTCATCCTATCCTATATACCCCTGCTGTGTTGTTCGACCAAGTTCCGTGTCCGCAAAAGTATTTTTTTTTTGTTTCCCCCTCCCTCTTTTTCTTTATTCCCATTTTTCTGTTTTTTTTTTTTTTTTTTTYTTTTTCTTTATATTTCCCTTCTTTTTCTCGCTTTGCCCACCATAGTTGATATATTGATGTATAACTATGTATACATGCGCTAGTAGAGTCTTCTTTCATACGTTTGGTATTATATGTTTTGATTTTCAATCCTTCAGAGCAATGGCATTACCAGCAGCCGTGTGATTTCGAGTAGGTGTTTATATATATATGTGTATGTGTGTGTGTATGTCGGGAAACTTACAAAAGAAATAGAGTGGTCTGCGGTTGTGATGGTGGTGTTGGTGCAAGGCACTTGCAAGGAGGGTAGGGTAGGGTGCCATGTCGATGAAGTGTTTATACGTATCTTTGAGGACCTCGAACAGTTCTATGGGACACCCGGTAGTAGTAATGTTGGTTATGGTGGTTATACCGACGATTTTTCTTTAGTAGTAGTGTATTCTTGTATAAGTGTATACGTGTAGGTAGGTAGGTACTCGATGAAGATAGGTACTACACTCTCGAATGTCGACGTTTTCAACGTTTTCACGCGTCCCGTTTTATTTCGTTTCGTAGAAATTTGATTGACTTTTTTCACCTGGTTACAATTCGCGCGACTAAAGTTTAACTTATATCCAATAGACTACGATAACGAGAAAATGTAATGCGATAAAATGATCAAATGTATATATATATATATATGTATGTATTCGTATGGAATCACATATACACGACTAGAAGAGAGATCGTTGTTTTATTCCTTCGCGTATTATTTCAATAAATCGATTTTCAAATTCAAACGAATTCTATTGGAAGTTTCGATCGATCGAAAAAAGTATAACAACCGCGAATGCATTTCGGTTGCTTGCCTTCTTTTTCCCCCCTTATCGATGTACGAGCGTTCTCTATTTTGTTTTTCCTTTTTTTTTTGTTTTTTTTTGTTTTGTTTTGTTTTACCTCTCGTTTGAAAAAAGATTTTTTAAACGTATTGAATTTGTCAAACTTTCGGTAACCATTCAATGTGTTCGGTGACATTACTTTTTCGTGAAATAGTCTATCGATTATAATCTCGTATCGTTTGATTTTAAATTGAAAAAGAAAAAATCTATATCATATTAAATGTAGAAGTATCAAAACGAAATTTGTTTTGTCAAAATTACACGTCTCTTCTTTCGGTTTCGTATCTCTATTTATATTTTATATTATTTATTATAAGATTCGTTCATTTTTTCATTTGATTTTCTACTCCTTTTTTCCCAAACGTTTAAATTTCCAACGTAATAGTTTATCACTCAATCGACAATATCTTAATCATTAACGTCGAATTAAATGAAATCTTATCTACGATAAGAAGACTATATCATCTTCCACCATATTGAGATATAATTTTATACGACCATTATCATTATTTTGATTTAGATAACGTTTATCAGGAGAATGTCAACAACAGTGGGACAAGAAGGTGCATCACTAATAAACGTGCTTTCTTTTTTGGCCTACCACCCATCACCTTTCCTACTTTCTTCCTCCTCCACCCACCCACCCACCCAACCAACCAACCATCCACCCAACCAACCAACCAACCAACCAACCACCTTTCCCCACTTCCAATTTAAAGTAGTAATTCGCGCGGGTTCCTGATTGCTAGACGTGGTAAAAGAAAGAAAGAAAGAAAGAAAGAAAAAACGTCGGGGGATGATAAAAGGGAAGCCAAAGTAAAGGGGAAAAAGAATAGGAGAAGTCAGGGAAACAAAGAGACAGAAAGAAGAAGTAGTAGAAGTAGAAGAAGTAGAAGTAGAAGTAGAAGAAGTAGAAAGCGAATGAAACGAGCCAAGCTTTCGGTTCTAGCAATGGCAGACTCTATCCGATAGTATATCCGCGGGCGAGATCGTGATTGGACAGGGACAAAGGACCCCGTTGTCGTACCGTTTACGTGAGATGCACGACTGTGAGTGAGTGAGTGAGTGAGTGAGTGAGTGAGTGCACGCGTGCGCACACGTGCAACCAAACTTTAACCACAGCATTTCTCGTCCTCATCCTCATCCTCATCCTCGTCGTTGTCGTTTCGTTTCACGACTCTTTCTACTTTTATTTTCTCATTTCGTTTTTCTCTCTCGTCTCTTTTTCTTTTTTCTCTTTCCATCTCTCTTCAAATACCCCCCACCCCCCAACCACTCCTGTCTTTTCTTTCTGCTCGTCTTTATATCTGTCTCTTCTTCTTTTTCTATCCTTTTTCTTTCTTTTATATATATATATATATCTTCTTCTTCTTCTTCGTCTTACTTATTCAACGTATGTATGTGTTTATTTCTCTATGTGTGAGCAAATACGAATAAGTATACGTTAAGACATCGTTTACTATATGGAGAGAGGGGAGGGGGTGATACTGGATACATTTCTTTTTCAAATCCGTAAAACGCAAGACGCAAGCAACTTTTAAAAAACAATTGTTATTTTTATTGTTTTCTTTTTTCTTTTTTTTTCTTTTGAGGGATTTTTAACTCGTGGAATATTTTTTTTAAACATTACACATAAAGTTCAACGTTAGGTAACGTAAATTTTAACGTTGAACAGTAAAACAACAAAAAAATAGTAGTAAAGAAAGGAAAAAAGTATTATTCGTAAAAAGAGTTTTACTATAGATATCTATATATAAAAAAAAGGAAAAAAAAAAATGCGAAAAACCACATCAATTAAATTTTCGAAGAACGTTTAACAATAATAGCTCGAATGATCGAACAACGATTGCACGTAATAAGTTCATTTTTTGAGAATTAAGAAGAAAGAAGTGAAGTGTATGTGTGTATATGTGTAAAAAAGAGAAAGAAAAAGAACCATAAGAAGGAAGAAAGAAAGAAAATAAAAAGCCCATAAAGGTAGAAAGAAAAGAAGCAAGTACAGTAGTGCACCATTCGCGAAAGCTTTCTTTGATCGCTATGTTTTCAACCCTCAACCCCTCTCCACCCCCAATTCTGCTGGCTAAGCTAACTTTTTCTTTTTTTTTTTGTAATATTCGATTGATGAAAATAATGGCAGAAGAAAAGACTTCTCTCTCTCTCTCTCTCTCTCTTTTTTTCTTTTTCTTTTTCTTTCATTTTCCGTTCTTATGCACGCGAGAAGGGTGTGGGGGGGGGTGGAAGGGAGTGGTTTGCAGTAGCAGCCAGTTAAAATGCTATTAGCGAATCGCGTAGACAAAAGACGAGGAGCCGAGTATTTTCGTAGAACGAAAGATATGAAATAATAGAATAACCTACGTTGATTTTATCGACTAGAAAAAGAACAATATAAAAATAATACAAACCTAGGAAGAAGAGGAGGAGGAGGAGGAGGAGGAGGAGGAGGAAGAGGGGGACGTCAATTTTTCGTTTTGATCGCTTTCAGTCTAACGATGAATAAACTTAAGCCCCCCCCCCCCTATCTCCACCCCCACACACCGCAATCCTCTTTCCGAACCCTTTCTTCTTTTTTGTTTTTTTATATATCGAACAAGGATACGCCCCCTCCCCCACCCCTATGTGTAGTATAATTCTTTAATATTCATATAGAAACGTATGCGATCGAATACGTAATAATACGGGACTACCCTTATTGCGTTATGGTGAAATTTTTCAATTGAATTCTTATTTTTTTGTTTTTTTCTTTTTCTTCTTTTTCTTGTCGTTCGATTTTAATTTCAATAATAATCATACATAACGGGGGTTAAATTCATAGAAATTAAGAGTGGTTGTGTGTTTTATTGAACAAAAATGATAATTCTCATATATCTAATTAAATTATGCACATTTTTATGTTTTTACTGTAGGCAATTATTATATGTATTTCTTTTTATTGGTTTTTTGTTGATTTCCGAAATGATTTTTTTTTCTTCTCTTTTTTTTTTCTTTTATGAAGCTAGACGTAAAATCGAGTTATAAATGAAAAAGAAAGAAAAAAAAACGTTGTGCACGAATGCTTGCTTTTATTTATTACACGAGCAACGTACGAAAGACCAAGTACATTCAACTCCCATTGCGATTATACTCCCATTGCTATTACATGTTAACGAAAAAGGTAAAAGAAGAGAGAGAGAGAAAAAAAAAAAAGAAAAAAAAGGTAACGAACGAAATGATATCGCGTAAGTGCACGCGACGCGGTGCATCTATTTCATCTATTAACGAGATCAAGTTCAACATCCCATTCATGAATTTGGAAAATCGATTTATCGTCGAACGATAACGTGCAACATAATTTTATTCCTTTCGTTATCGTCAAAATTTTATATACACACATTATTATTATTATTTATTATTATTAAAAACAATAAATTACGTACGTTATCTCATTCGAACAGATATTTTAAATTGCGATCTCATTTTTCAATTAACGTAATTTATTTATTCCCAACATTTATAAATAAAAACGTTTTAAATTTATAATTATTTAATGATAATAATAATCAAATCTCAATATAAACAAAAAAAAACAAATTATCGTATAAAATATTTCAATACGTTCTCTCTCATTCTTTCTTTATGAGATTTCTCGTCAAAATAACGTTGGTAATGTTACCTGTGTTAAAATCAAGGTGTATTACAGCTACCCACCACCATTGATCGATCGCACGTGTAATACTCGCCTAACCAGCAGTATCGTTTTGAATACGTATTACGTATATACATATATATATATTATACTATGCACGCGTTCACATATTATGACCGTTCATGTGCGTATACTTAACTAAACGCATATACATATGAACATGTATACACTACATGCGTTGAATCTCAGTATATCGGGAGGATTATATCGCAAAAGGGCAAAGTAGTATGTGTTTGGTGTAAACCATGCTACCGAGGAACATGCTATGCATGCATGCATGCATGCATGCATGCTACACGTTTTTTTCTATTCCCGTTGAAATCTCTTGGAGTTCAAAAAAAGCTCATTACGTTTTTTTACACAGATATAATAAAAAACATATATATATATATATAAGTATTATATATACGTAATACATATCTATTTACATAATATGTATATATGCATTTTTCGTTTCACCCTTTTTTATTTTCCTCTCGATTTCTTTCGTGACTTAGTTGAATAAAACGAAAATAAAATATATATACTTATATTATATTATATATATAAAAAAAAAAAAAAAAAGAACAGATAACTATACATGTATAATACACATATTACATATTTTTTTGTTTACCTTATTTCTTTGTTGTTTTTTTTTATTCTCTCGATTTATTTCGTGATCAAACTGAATGAAACGAAAATAAAATATACTTATGTGTATATGTTACAACAGAGAAAAAAAAAGAAAAAAAATTAAAAAGAAAGCGATGGTGGATATATATACGTGCCGCGAGCTATGCTACGAGATAACAAAATAGTTTTAACGATCCCGCTGAACGGGACGGATTATTCTATTAAGTGGAATGATTAACGTATTTGGTTATCTCCCTGGCGCACTAGTTTTAACACGCCCACGGCGATACTCCTTTTATTTACGGCGGTCACGAACTTTGCCTCGTTTTAAAACTGCCCTGACGATGTATATATGTGTGTGTGTATATGTGTGTATAGGGTGTCTCAGTTAAATAGAATCACCCAAATATCTCGTTCGTTTACGATAATAATATGACATTGTGTTTACTTTCAATTCGTTTAATAAATACGATATAATATATAATAATTCATATTAAAAAAAAAAATAGAAAAAATAGAAAATACCTTGAAAATTTCTTTATGAAAGTAATATTCTTTTTCTTTACCCCTTTCCTTACTTTCTACTCGAATAGGTATGCAATAGTGCAAGTTTATTCTTTGAAAAGAATGTTTTGTTCATATGATTGCAAACGAAAGGATATATTTGAATGATCCTATTTAACTGAGAGACACCCTTTACGTGTATGTAAGTATATGTAAAATGAAAAAAAAAGGAGGACAATTTTTTTAGATACATTATATTATTATTATTACGTTGGTGAACTATAAACGCGTTACGAGAATACCCAAGCTCGTTGAAGTTATCGTTTTAAAGATGTAATTTTCTTGATTATTTTTTTCTTTTCTTCTTGTTTTTTTTTTTTATTTCTTCCTTCCTTCTCTCCACCCTTTCCCTCTCTTTCTCTCTCTTTCTTTCTTGTTTTTTTTTTCTTTTTATAGTAATGGTTTCATACTTACACGGGTTAAAGAAAATAAAATCTAATTTTCTTTGGTTTTGGATTTATGTGAAACATTTTTATTTAGATAGACCGTTAATTTTGTTCTCACGTGATCGTTGCCGAGTATATCTTATCTATTTCGTTTAAATATTCTTTGAAAAACCTTTTTTTATGGACGCGTTTAACGCGATCCTTTTTTCTTATCGTACTTTACGAAATATCGTCAAAAAAAGGAAGAAAAAAAAAAACAACTTGTACGAGCAATCTATGCGTTTCCGGCAACCGATTATTATTATTATATCATCCCATACATAAAATTGACACGCACGAATGTAACTTCTCGTACATACTCTCTCTTTATCTCTTTTTTTTCTGTCTATCTGTGTCTGTCTTTCTTTTTATCAGAAATCTTTTGAACGTCCTTGATATTCCCGCCGGTACGCGTCGCGTAACGTGAATTGAGGATTTAAAAAAAAAAATAAAAAAGGAAAATGAACGAAAATGAAAGGAGAGAGAGAAGGTAGGTAGGAAGGAAGGAAGGGTGGAAAGGGTGGGAAGGAAGGAAGAGAAAGAAAGACAGAGAATGCAGTCTTGATTCAGGCAGATACACACGTCGAACCCTGAAAACGTTCGTCGCTGAGGTCCCGTGTTATAAGTAATGCACGCCATAATTATGGGACCCCTATTTCCAACCTACCCCCGTTACGATGTAACGAGTTCTTTTTTCCTTTTTCTCCCAAGCAGAATGACAGAGAAAGACAGCAAGAAAAGAGAGAGAGAAAGATGTGGATGTATTAAAGTATGTGTATGTGTGAGAGAGAAAGAGAGAGATAAAATGTGGATGTATTAAAGTATGTTTGTGTATGTGTATGTAAGAGAGAGAGAGAGAGAGAGAGAGAGAGAGAGAGAGAGAGATAAAATATAGATGTATTAAAGTGTGTGTGTGTGTGTGTGTGTGTGTATGTGTGAGAGAGAGAGATAGATAAAATGTGGATGTATTAGAGTGAGAGTGACAGAGAGTGACATAGAAGTTGGGTGAAGATGGGTGAAGGTGGGTTGAAGGGAAGAGAAAAGTAAAAAGGGTTTGAGCCAGAGGGATGGCCGAGAACTCAGACGTCTTTGAATAAAATACGGTTGCAAGCTCGTTCGTTTACTCTCTCTCTCTCTCTCTCTCTCTCTCTCTCTCT
>NW_014569684.1:150471-158632 GCF_001313835.1 Polistes canadensis | reverse complement strand
TCTCTCTCTCTCTCTCTCTCTCTCTCTCTCTCTCTCTCTCTCTCTTTCTATCTTTCTATCTCTCTATCTCTCTGATTCCTTTCTCGTCGTCCTGTTGGTCGTTTGACCGAACGATTTACGTGTTTCCGCGATGCAAATTAAGCAGACGGTCGGAATAGGCCGTTTGGTAGTCCTAATGTCTCGTTTACTTCGGATATGCATGTTCCCTTTATTAGCTTAGCTATACTATGTGCTAATTTATTTAGGATAGATCGATAGAGTGGTTAAATATAATTTGTATATCTTTGTTTGGATTGATAAGGTAATCGATTAGTATTATTGGTATCTATATATATATATATATATATATTTAGTTTATATATATAATGTTGAATTTTTATGTTCTATATTATAACGATATATTATCATAGAAGTGGAAATAAAATTATCGGATTAGAAAAAATTTGCGATTAATGCGTCGGATAGATAAGTCATCGAAAATAATTTAAAATTGAAAGTTAAAGTCGATGATAACGGTCGGGTAAATCGTAATTGCGAAGGGTTTAGTTAACGGAGAAAGATAAAGAGAAAGGGAAAAGGAGAAGAAATATAGATAGTATAGGGGTGGGGGTGGTATATCTCATTCCACGGATTCTCGAAATCGATTCCGTAAGAACGGAAACGGTAAGTTGCGGAGTTAGAAAATGGCACGAGGGCTTGACTATCGAGAATTCGCACGCAGATTGCATAGGGAACGTCGAGTTGTAATACGAAGGGTAAGGGTAAGTATAAGGGTTTAGGGATATAAACTGGTTTGGTATTTTTTTTTATTTTTCCTTTAAAAGAAAATCAATTGTTTCGTAAGAAATAGTTCGCCATTAATTCATATTATTCTTCATTAGATTTGTTTTTTCTTTTTATTTAATTTTAATCTATTGTCAAAAATTATTCTTTTAAATGATTTAAAAAATAAGATTTATTTTTATCATCGCACGCGAATTTTTGTTGCAAAATAATTTCATAACGCTATAATATAATATATCATTTGACTTTAGAAAATATGTATTATTTCATAGTAAAAATAGCATACATTACTAGCTTGCAAACATTGCTTTTCCTTCCTATAACCTCCCCCCCCCCGGTCGTGTCGATTTTCCACCGAGAAAAGTAGAAAAATCCAATTTGACAAGAATCGCAAGAGTCTCGAAAAAGAATCTGCACGACAAAAGCGTTAGAATCTTTTCTACCGCATGCAGATATTAAAAAGTAGGAAAAAATGGAGAGCACCACCGAGAAAAACGAGAGAAAGAAAGAGAGAGAGAGAAAGAGAGAGAGAGAGAGAGAGAGAGAGAAGTAAAAATCGATCGAAAAAAAAGTAAGAGTAAGAGGAAAACCCGAAGAGGATTCCTTTCCATCCCGTTTCTTATAAAATTCGAATATCTTTGGATTCTACTGTATTCACGAATTATTACGATAAAAAAAAAAGAAAAAAGAAAAAGGAAAAAAATGCTAGAAAATAGATGCGGAGAAAAAGTAAGAAAACGTCGGGGATTCGCGTTGATCGTGTAAGGGATGCATATAACGTTTGACTGTTCGACGATGCTTCTATGAATAGAAAAATAGAAAAAGAAAGAAAGAAAGCAAGCAAGAAAGCAAGAAAGAAAGAAAGAAGAATAAGGAGAAGAAGGAAGGAATAGAAAGTCCTTGAGCGTTTCGAATTCGTTTGGATGGTATTGGTGATGGTAGATGGTGGTGGATGGTTATGGTGTTTTCCAGTGGTAGGTGTACCACCTTCCTATCTTTGCTAGTAGTATACCGAAAAAAGAGAGAGAAGAAAAGCTCATGAAAGATGTACGCCTTGAAAACGTCTTCGATCCCTGGCACAGCTGCCTTCTTCGATGGGGGGGGGGGGTTAGCCCTTGAAGGACAGAAAGAGAAGGAAGATGACGAGAAAGGGAACGTGTTCGGGAATGGCAAAGGGGATAGAAAAGGGAAGGTACGATCGATAAGTTCCTCGCTCCTTCTAAGACAATTTCATGTTGCTACTTCGAGTAGCAACCCCCCAACCCCACCCCCACCCAACCAACCACCCCGAATCCAAGATCTAGTCCTATCCTTCTCTTCCTTAAACCTTATCCTTCGTCCTTGTCCCTTCAAACTGTGCGTGCGTGCGTGCATGCTTGCATGCGTAGGGTGGGTTTGGGTTGCCGCAGGAAAAGTAGTCGATGAGGGAAAAGGGACTAGGCTATCCCCGTTGCTGCTCCTTTTTCTTCCTCCTTTTATTTTTTTTTTTTCTTCTAGCTTAGCGTGCGTGCGTAAAATAGAAAGAATGAGAGAGAGAGAGAGAGAGAGAGGAAGAATAGCCCCAGTTGTCGTCGAGAAACGAAGGGCTCGTACGAGCGTTCGAGATCCTTGGGGGTTTCTTTCCCTCTCGTCATCCTTGTTCAACCTACTTCAAAGTCTCACCCTTCATCTTCTTTCTCCTTCTTAAGGAATTCGCCGCACGGTTGGCTGTTCTCTCTCTCTCTCTCTCTCTCTTCTTCTTATTCTTGTTCTTCTTGTTCTTGTTCATCTTGTTGTTGATGCTCGAACGCAGGGGTCGAAAGTAATGAAACTGTTTCTCGGGAAAACCGTTCTTTCTCTCTCTCTCTTTCTTTCTCTCTTTCTCTCACGCGCCCTTCGTCCGTATCGTCCACGAGAGTAGAATTTCAGACGAGGGCTACTACCCCCCTTAGAACGACGAACAACCCTGCTGACTCTTCTTCTTCTTCTTCTCCTTCTTCTTCTTGTTCTTCTTCTTCTTGGATCCTTTCTGACTCCTACTTTCGTGATCCTGTTTCTATTCCAATCTTCTTCCTTCACTACTGACAATCTCTTATGTCTTCTATCTTTTTCCCTTTCTGTCCTTCTCTTTTATTACATGCGAGAATGTTAAGGTATATAAAACTAAATGACAGGGGTGGAGAGTTATGTACGAGTGTAGGGGGGGAGGGGGGTTATATTATATATTTTTTTGGCTTAATGTTTCATAACAAAATCAGGAGGAGGGGGCATTAGACAAGCGTATTGTTTAAGAAACATTTTGGATCAATTTGAACATTGATTCCTCACATTGGAGATTACTGTTAATTAGGATTAATTACATTTTACATAATTCATGTTGTATCAACGTGGGGGGGGGGAAGAAAAAAGGATACGTTCGTGTCGTTAGAAAAACATTTTTCAGCTGATACATTTGCATTTATTTTTTTCTCTCGCAAATGATGATCTCGTTGGAACAAATGTGTTTGTGTGTGTGTGTGTGTGAGCGTGATTTACCTCACCCCTTTGCCCACCGACAAATTCTATTCTATTCTCGGAATAATTGATAAAAGCAAAATCATATCAATTTGAAATTGGTATCATCGTTTCGGTCGAACAAATTTTGGGTTTATAATCGTTTGATTGCCATTGGACGTTCGAGTAATTCGAACCTTTCTCTTACTCTCTCTCTCTCTCTCTCTCTCTCTCTCTTTCTTTGATATCTTGAATAATTAATAAACGAGCTTCGACGTAAATGTACAAGCTTTGTATTATGGGATAGTCGGAGTCCGATCCATCGGTTATTGATAGCAACCACCATATGACATATACTTTGTGGAATTTACTCACCCACGCACTAACACACGAGCATACCTGGCTACTTGATTGAACATTCTTCGGATACACACGGCTTTGAGTTATAACCAATAGAAAGACAAAAACAAAGAAAAAGAGAGAGAGAGAGAGAGAGAGAGAGAGAGAGAGAAGAAGAAAAAGATATTTGAAAAATAAGTCAAAGAAATTGGACGAGCAACGAATATACATTATTATATAATATAATATTATATAGTTATATAGTATATTACATAGTATATAATAGTTTTGTTGAGTGTTTCAAATTATAACGAGCTAATACTTAACGAAGTTTAGATGTTTTGTGTGTTTGAATATTAAAAATAAAAATAAAAATGTATGTCTACTCAATGAAAAAATGACGCTGAACTATAAAGATTAATACATTATTATATAATAAACTATAAATATATATATTCATTATATAATGAACTATAAAGATTATACATTATTATATAATATAATATTATATAGTTATATAGTATATTATATAATATATTATAGTTTTGTTGAGTGTTTCAAATTATAACGAGCTAATACTTAACGAAGTTTAGGTGTTTTGTGTGTTTGAATATTAAAAATAAAAATGTATGTCTACTCAATGAAAAAATGATGCTGAACTATAAAGATTAAGTTGCAGAATAAGTCGCAATAAAGGGACGAAACGTCCAACTTAGTTAAATTAAGTTCTACTTCTTTTTTATGTCCAAGTTCCCTGTGATACCTTCTCATTAAGAATAATATTATATATTATTTTAATTTATTGATACTCTTGTCCAGAACTATAAAATTAAAAATACTAAAGTATTTGATTACGTGTGATAATATAAAGGTGTTTAGGAAGAAATTGCATTGTAAAATGTTAAATATAGTTTAAATGTATGACTCTGAAAAAAAGATAAAATGTATTTTGACTCGTGAACTGTAACGATCGAGTTGCTGATGAAATCCCAAGAAATGGACGAAACGTACAACTGGTTCGAAATAAATCGTTCATAAAGATTTAATAACCGTCCAAAATTCTCTGTGAAATTTATGTGAGTTATTATATATTATCTGATGGTGTGTTGTCTAAAATTATGCAATAAGAAGCTATAATTGACGATAGCAAATAAAAATAGTTTTTATATCGCAATCATCATTACTATATTTCTATATAAAATAATAATATATAATATTATATATTGTAGACACTAGGGTGAATCAAAAAAAAACTTTTATTTTTTTTTTGGATCTGACACACAAAAACTTGTTGCTAGGCACCTTTAGAAAGTACTCACCCAGTATGGGCTCTTTTTTTTATTTTTTTCTCAGTCCAACAGAAAAAAATTCATACCTCCTTATTAATTGATTATACGAAAAAATGTTTTAATCAAATTTTGTAGGAAATTCAATGTTCTACAAAAAAGGTATCTTATATTTTTTTCGTAAACCTCACTATTTAAAAGATATTGAAGATTTGATAATAATTATTACTCAGTCAGTAACAAAATTCATAAACAAAAATGAAATTTGTCTTAAAATAATCAAAATCTTCAATATCTTTTAAATAGTGAGGTTTACGAAAAAAATATAAGATACCTTTTTTGTAGAACATTGAATTTCCTACAAAATTTGATTAAAACATTTTTTCGTATAATCAATTAATGAGGAGGTATGAATTTTTTTCTGTTGGACTGAGAAAAAAATAAAAAACCGCGATGAGGAGGATCTTCCTATTAAAATTAAGAGCCCATACTGGGTGAGTACTTTCTAAAGGTGCCTAACAACAAGTTTTTGTGTGTCAGATCCAAAAAAAAAATAAAAGTTTTTTTTTGATTCACCCTAGTATACACAATTTTTTTTTGTTTTCTTTCTTTATTCTTTTTCATACAAATTATTATCCCATTTTTGTATAGTTCATTTCCATTTTTTATACACGATTTTTCTTTTTCTTTTTCTATCCGTTTTTTTTCTATTTTATTTTTGTCTACAACATGAAGTTTATTCCGTAGTGTTAATGATTTGGCATTCATGCCGACTAAAATCATTTTTCCTACTGTTCGTCAAAACGAAACGAAACGAAAAAAAGACAAAAAAAAAAGAGAGAGAGAGATAAAGAGAGTGTCGACGTATAGACGAGCAATAAACTTGATGTACTCGATTTTGAACCTCTGTACGAATCTCGGATTTTCCATGGGACAACAAATTCTTCCTATAGGTAACATATATATCAATTTTGTGTGATCATGATTGCTATTTCTCATGGCAAATATCCGCTCGTTACCCTCCCTCTCTCTCCCCCCCCTCTCTCTCCCCCTCTCATTCTCTCACACACACTTTTTTCTCTTTCCTCCTGTCCTCCCCTTGCCCACCCTCCTCCTCTCTGTTTCTCTCTTGCAATTTTTGTGAAACACGACGTGAAACAAAATTCGATTTTCCGATATTGTCGGAAAATGGTTGTTATTTGAGATAATTTAAACAACAAATCCTATACACACAGGTGGGGCGTTAAACATTGTTTCCTCGTTAAATGAATTATTTTTCATGGTTTTCGAATATCGTTTAAAAAAAAAAGTTGTCATTTACGTATACTACATGTATATGATTTTAAATGTATCGTTTAAATTTAAAAGCAATGTAGAAAATATGTGAAAATTTTTGATAGGGAATAAAAAAAAAAACAACAACAAAACATATTCTCAAATAAAGTAAAATAATTAATTTTTCATAATTACGAGACAAAATATGATATTATTATTATTTGAATATATATATCGAGGAACATGAATCATAAAATACAAATGACTATTGCAAAAAGGGGGCTGGGGGGGGGTGTTAAAAACTTTATCGACGTTTTAACAAGCAGCAATTATAAACACGTGCTTTAAATATTTCCCATCAGAGATGTATAATAAAGATATAGAGAAAGACAGAGATAGCACACTCACACCCACACACACACACATACACATACACATACACATACAAATAGAAAAGAAAAAAGGAGAAGAAAGATGAGAGTGAGAGAGAAAGAAAGAAATAGAAAGAGATGAGATTAGTTGAAGAATAAGAAGAAGAAGAAGAAGAAGAAGAAGAAAATAAAAAAAGGAAAAAGTAAAAAAGAAAAAGTCAAATGAAGGATAGACAGCTCGAGCGAACCGTGGAGAAAATTTCACAGGTCTGTAGAGATGCTGTTACGTTCACATTAAAAAACGTCTTCTGATTAATGGAAGTGCGTGCGTGCATGCGTGCGTGCCTGTATGTGTGGGATAACGAAGTTGGATGAACGAGCTCTCTTCTCGCACGTGTATCTTAGAAAAAAAAAAAATAAGAAAAAAAGATAGAGAGAGAGAGAGAGAGAGAGAGAAAAAGGATAGGTATGAAAGTGCGTGGGTGCGAAAGAAAAAGAGATAGACACGCAAGAGGCATGCGCTTACACATACATATACACACACACATACTTCACACACATTACTTATATACATAGAAGATACTCGTATATTGACTAACATAAGAGAAAGTGAAAAGAGTAAAAGAAATAAGTGTAGTGGAAGATCCTTTTCACCGGACATAGCAGTTCCCTTTCGATCATGTTCCTTCCTGGTCCTTTTCTTTTCTCCCTTTACCCTTCTACCACTAACCTTTTCCCTTCTTTTCACGTCTTACCACGCGAGCATCTCGGGAATTACCGTGATTCTCACTCGAATGCCACGCGTTAGTAGTTCGGACTAGTTCGTTGACTCCGAACACGTACGAACATAATCTCGTGTTTCTTCCTTGTATTATTCTTCTTCTTCTTATTCTTCTTGTGCTTCTTCTTATTTTGCTTCTTCATCATTATCCTTCTTTTACTATTTCTTGCTATCCTCGTGTTTCATTCTTTTACCGAAACAGACGAGTATCTTTTCCTTCTATCATCTTTTATCTTTCTGTAACTTAAGATAATGGGGGGTGGAGGGAGGGGGGGGGGAAATAAAGTAAGATAGATGAAATAATTTGAGGTAAGGTAGAGAAGAAAACGGCGGGTTCGTTGAATTCGACGAATCCCTTCTGCCCTTCGGTGTTAATATGATTGCAATTGGGGAGAAAAAGAATCCTAAGAAAAGTCGAATATTTTCTTTTTCTTTCTATCATTCATCTTCTTCTTCTGCTTCTTCTTCTTCTTCTTCTTCTTCTTAATCTTAGTCTTTGGTCCCACCCTTCTTCGTATAGTTCTTTTATTTTTCTTCTATCTGTTTCTTTCTCTATCTTTCACTTTCCTTTTCCTTCCCTTTTCCCTTTTTCCTTCCCTTCCTTTCAATGCTGAATAACGTTGGCGGAAAATGCCAAGGAAAATAATACGATAGGACCGGTGTGGGTGGTAGGAATGTTTTCGGAGATTACGAGGGACACAAAAAAAAAGGAAGAAGGGAAAGTTAATAACGTGTTCTTAAAATATCACCGATGATACGAGTGAAAATGATCGGACATTTGTTCTATATCACGCATAGAAAATATATAATTATTCATTTTTAATTAAATTAACACAAATCTTGTTCTATATGAG
>NW_014569684.1:144225-150079 GCF_001313835.1 Polistes canadensis | reverse complement strand
TATATATATATATATATTAAGATATATGTTATACGATAAGAATAGGTATACACCAAGTGTTGGTAAGTTTATTATGTTAACACTAGATTTACAAGTTATTTTGATATACCTATTTCTATCAAAACCAGTCAAAATGATCGGGTTTTTAAAAAAAATATTTAGCGAGGTAAAAATAGTAATAGCAACAAATATATTTCTCTTACGCGAATATATATAAGATATAAATATAAAGTTTATAAAATTGATTCTTTAGTTATAACTACAAAAATCATATCATTACATAAAGAAAATGTTACATACAAGTAAGAATGTTAAATTAAAATTGCAACAAAAAGTCATTTTGATTGGCCTGATAAATCTAGTATTAAATAAATACGTTTCAATATTTTCTATATCAAATTTTTATAAAATAGAACATTTCATTTCATCGTTGAGAATTTTTGACATTTCAGTCAATAAAGGATAGTCGTTTGAAATTATTTTACCTTTTGTTTTCTCTCTCTCATTCTCTCTTTCTCTTCAAACGAAAGTAGAGGAAGAGGAACATGTAAAATCGGTAAGTAAGGAGTATATTATATACTTACTTGCAGAATGTGTTATCTCAGCTGGCGATAGTCGTTTACTCAAGAGAGTTCTACGACAAAGCTATAAACGTTGAGAGAAACGGATGGTAAAAGAGAGGAAAGAAAGAAAGTAAGAAAAGGAGAGAAGAGAAGAGAAGAAGAGAAGAGAGGAGAGGAGAGGAGAGGAGAGAGATCTCTTTTGCTTAAACATTTCTCTCTCCATTCCATTTAAATGTCTAATCTAATATATCAGAGTAGGGATCACTTAAATGCAAACAAAATACTGTTCTCTGATGCTTAGACGTAGAAAATTAAGTTTACTGGATTTAAATAGCACGGACATTTTTTAATGTCAAATATATACCTACCACGTTACTTTGTAGTAGTAGGAAAGACAAAATAAAAAATAAAAAAAAAAAAAAACAGACAGAGAAAGAAACAAAAAAAAAGATCAATCGGGGGTGGGGAGTGGGGAGAGAGATGGGAACGATGTGAATAACACAAATTGAAGAATTTATAGTATTTTTCTTGGATACTTCTCAAAGAGAGAAGAAAAATTGGCGCTAAAGCTCGACGATAGTTGGCTTATCGATGCGTAAAAGCAACTCGGGGTAGGATTTAAAGGACAAAACTCTGAAAACATTTAACATGTCTTTTTTCTTTTCATTTTATTTTTTTCTTTTTTTCGGATATTCGTCGTGCTAAAAGCTGAAAATTTCTTGGTAAAACAAAGCGTTCCAGAGAGACAGAGAAAGAATGCTATCGCTATGTGTCAGAATAGGAGGAGGATGGGGTGTGAGGGGGATGGGGGANAGAGAGAGAGAGAGAGGGATGGATAGGGGAAATCTCCAAGGAACAGAGGAATGGGGGAGGGGGGAGGGGGAGGGGATCGGAGAAGAACGCTAACGGAACGAATCAAGGCAGCTGCGTGTTCGAAATTTATAACTCGCCGGGTGCTAACGATGGACGGTTTAAAAGGCCCTTTCCATCGACAACGAACGAACGAGAGAAGAGAACGAGAGAGAGTGAGATAGAGAGAGTCGGCAACCTTTTTGGAAAAGTGCCACGGAAAGGCGCGACGTTACGACGAAATGCTTCTAAGCGAAGACTTGGGTATCAAGATAAACGATGTTCAAATGCAAGAATAATCCTGTTGTCGGTTCTTCTTGACGACAACGTTAACGTAAGACGCACACATTGTGCACAAACGGGGATTAGTTAGTTTAGTTTAGTTTAATTTAATTTAATTTAATTTAATGTTAAGGGGCACACCTAGTATGACTGCCTAAAAAATAGGTGATTTTTAGAAATTTTTTTAAAGAAAACTACTACATGAAATAATTTAAAATTTAGAGGATATATTTATACATAATTAACGAATATTCAATAAAATTTTCAAATGAAAAAAGGTAATTTTCATCGAGTTATTTGCTATTTCTCAAGTCACTATAAAAAAATGGGCCTAAACGGCTGCAGTGATTTCGGCTTTCACCGTGAATGAAATAAAAAAAAAATACTGTTAATCTAGAAGGTATTGCTTATACAATGACCTAAAATTGTGAAAAATAATTAAAATTTAACAAAACGGCAGGCTTTTTTTTAAAAAAAAAATCGAATTTTGCTGAAAATTTTGATGATTTTTGGCTCGCCAAAATTACATTTTTGATACAATCGTAAAACTTTGAGGTCATTGTACAGAGAAACATATACGAAATAAGCAGAAAAAAAGATCAAAGCGATCGGATGATTCTTCTTCGAGTTAGAACTGCAGCCAATTTGAAAAATGTAGTTTTGAGAAAAACGCGTTCAAAGATAAAATGATTGCTTTCCAATCTAGAAGGCTGTAACTCTAAAACTATTTGAAATATTTATTTGAAATTTTATTATGTTATTTTTAAAGATATAGACTATCAAAATGTGCACAAGAAAAAAATAAATTTTTTCAAAATTTCACACTAGGCGTGCCCCTTAATTATGATTCAGGTATAATGATATTGATAATAATTAATGACTCATGATATATTTAATAAAATAAGATGATCACAGGAAATTAAAGATATCCCGACACGATTGAAGATTTCAGATTGTTCTATCACCAATGAAAATGATTATTCTTTCTTTAGTTTTATGTGGTTCCATTCCTGAAACAAAGCGTTTGCAGTTTAGGGTTTAGACAATTTTTTTTCGGTTACCCAAGTCATTACTGCGATATTTTCTTTGTAAATAAACCGATGCTTAGGGTGATTCTAAAACTAAAACTATTTGAAAATTCAGTATGTTACTTTTAAAGATATAGACTATCAAAATACGCAAAAAAAAAAATCAATTTTTCAAAAATTCCACACTAGACGTGCACCTTAATTTAACTAAAAGAAAATTAGGAAAATGTTTTATAATTGTAAAAGAAAATTCACAATTCGTTCGTTACTTTTCGAATCTATTTCCACGTGGCAATTTATACGATCGAAATAATAATATCACGTGACATCGATCATAATCATTGTGGTATAATATAATTACTGTTAGATATTTAATAGTAAATTTGAATAGTATTTCTCGTTATATAGATTTGAAAAGGGACACGCTTTGTACTACTATACGTTTATGTATAATAATACTTGTTAATTACTTGATTGGTGTTTGGTCATATAAATTAAATAATTGATAATATATAGTTACGTATATATATATATATAAAGAGAGAATTGTTAGTATCACATATAAATGCGTCTCATTTATATTATATATATATATATTTTCTACATTTTGTTCATATATTGAACAGGTATACCTAGATAAAACGATTTTCAAGGGTTATCACAGGCCACCCTCCACCCTTCTTTTTTATTTACCCTTTTCAGTAGGGTATCTTCTCCACTTGAAAGAAAATTAAAACTCGAACGTGCCGGAATTTCGCTGCTATTTATGAACTCTCGAAATTTTACTCGAATGAGAGAAAGAAAGAAAGAGAAACAGAAAGAGGAAGGGAAATAGAACGAAATAAAGAGAACGGGGGTGGGGTTTTAGGGGTTGGTGGGGAATGTCGAAGTTACGACCCGCTTTGAATTCGATCCCTCGATGGACAGACGGGGTAATTTAAATTTGTAAATGGAAATGTTAACCGAGGCGCAGTTATACACTCCGATCAGTCGTGAAACAAAACTCTCGTAGATCTCGAATGATTCTGGGTATTGTAGAATATATATTCCTGCTTCGATTTTCGTTGAACAAACATATCCTGGTACCAGTTCGTAGATTGGTCATTCTCGAATCACGAGAAGTCTCTCGATTCACCATCGTGTTTCGTGTCCCGTGTTTATCCGGTTGGTTTGATACCCATTGACCCGTGGACAACGAACTTTGACTTGTCATATTGTGTTTAATATTTCAATATTTTTTCTTTTTCTTTTATTTCCTTTTTTACGTGTGTTTATTTTTTGTTTCATTAATATTTTATTTTATTTTTTATTATTCTATTATATTATATATGTTAAATATATGATGTAATATGATTTCATCGTAAGATTAGTTTTTTACAAAATTTATCAAATCAATGGTAATATATTTTAATTTGTTTTTATCATGTATATTAACACGAAGATCGAATAATAATTAGTTAATTGTTATGGGATTATTTATTCTCTCCCTCTCTCTCTATATATATATAATAATATAATAAAATTATAAATTTATTTACCAACGATCGCGTACTATTTACGCATGTCGTGCGCATATAGGCGTTCGGATAATTTCACTTTATCAATCCGGGTTCCTGTATCAATTTGTTGTTCCCGATTTTACTCATATAACAATATATATATTCGATAGAATTGGATAGAAATTTCCTGGTATATATCGATTTCGTCTGATGACTATTATTTTATATGGAATTGGGTGGTGTGAACAATTTATTATACCAATTAATATAACATAGAAATACAGATTGTTTTCTAGAATGTGTATTCTAAGCATAGGTCTTATGTTAAACCAAAATACGAAGGGATAGGTTAACCAAAAGGGCCTAAGGTAAGCCGCAAAAGTTGGAAGCTCGTTAATTAAGGTGGCCAGCCGAACCGAAAACACGTTCTTACATATACACACATATATACATATATATAATTACTTAAATTCATATGCAATAAAACGCATATATGCATATTTGTATATGACTAATTATACCATATAAAATATACCAATAGAAATAGCGTTAAAAAATATTGGAATATTTATAAAAAGTATGTCGAGTCTAAATTTCTTTTTCTATCATTCAACATTAATAATAATAATAATAAAAAACGAAGTTTCTATTTATTTTGAATGTTCAAATTCCCTAAGAGATACTTTATTATTAATAATTTTATTTTTGGACGAGAGAAACACGACTAATTGAATAATAATAATAATAATCTTTCGTTTTCTCTGTAATACTTTTACATATTGTTATAACGTAGATATTTATGCGTTTGTAATGGTGATTTCGCTTTTAAAGAGAAAGTTTCTAGCTTCTCGGACAAGACTTACGTATATACATTTATTATACACCTAAGAACGAATAGATCTAAACCATGCTCTAATGGAAGACAATTTTGCGGTGGTAATTGCGGTCATTCGATATAAATAGTTTGCAACAAAATTTACACGTGACAGATTGTCAGTTGAATTTAACTCACGTCATAATTTTTGGATCGAGTTTAAATATCAAAGATTTAATTTCTACGTTTTCGTAAACTAATTATATCTATCGTAAAATAATATAACACGGGGATGAATGATAAACAACATATCGTAGCCGACTTTTCCTGATTAACAGAGAGATTCGTAAACAGCGGGATAATTAAACGGGATATTTGGTAGGATTCATTTTGCGACATGATTATAATTATACGTTTGATCTATTTTAGGAACACCCTGTATACACGTAGTCAACATAGTACCGGAACATATCCATTATTATTATTATTATTATTATTATTATTATTATTATTATTATTATTATGGAGCACCACTTTACCTTCTCTCATACGGTGTGTACTCGCGTTATCGAGATTATGGCATCGGATAAAGTGCGATAATGCGTGATAATGAAGAGATCGTAGTTACCGATAAGAGTAACGTTTGCTATGATGAATTAAGGCTAAAGGCTACGAGAACGAGCTTCTCAAATTCTTATTTGTTGGTATTCATTATTTTAACACGTTTTAGATATTACTAAAGCAAACAAAACAATATTAATCAATAAACATTTTCATTCATTTTTTTCTTATTCTTTTCTTATTCTTCTTACGACACAC
>NW_014569684.1:134478-142912 GCF_001313835.1 Polistes canadensis | reverse complement strand
AAAAAATATAATATAACGTATATATATATTTATATATACAGGGTTTGAGAAACCCTAATCACCCTGAACGAAGGAAATAAATTCTTGCCAGTATACTTCATCATTTTTTTTTTTTTTCTTCTTCTTTTTGTTCACTCGTCCAATTGGTCGTTAACATCGTGTAGCCAGTGATTCATTGTCACGTGCTTATTCCATTGTCACCTATTCCCTTTTCCACCCCTTTCTTTTCCTCCCTCTTGCTTGTTTTTTCTCTCTCTCTTCCTAAATAAGTCTCGAAGGACTATAAAATTTGCAATAGACCGATCACGTTCCTTTTTTTTTCCCGCAGCGTATTACTCAACGTTGGACGTTGGTTGGTTTTTGGTCTTGTGTTCATTTTCGCAAATAAATTGATGAAGTGTATGCACATGCACGTGTATACGTATACGTATAAGTGTTACGTGTGTACGTGTATACGTGTACGTATAAATATATCTGTATGGGGATAGATGACAACGACGAGTAAGAAGGTGGAGAAGTAAAAGAAGGTGGTGAAGGTGGAGTAGGGGTTGGGGGAGGAGACACACGTGTCGAAATATATAGGAAGAGAGTGAGTGCCACGTGCGGAAGCTGTTGTAGAAAAGATTTCAACTAGGGGTGTCCCTTTCTCGATCGTTCGCGACAGCTTCGAGAGTGCTAGACGTGTGGTGGATGAAATGAAAAAAAAAAAGAAGAAAAAGAAGAAAAGAAAAAAAAATTCGGGGAGGAAGTAAAGCAACGGTCAGGATAGATTTTTTTCGGTAAAACGAACGAACATTTTTTCTTTCTTCTTTTTCTTTATGGTATTATAGTACAAAAATATGATTCTCGTTTTATCGTTTGTACAACCAAGTTAGGGTGATATTAATGAAACGACTTTTTTCCTTTTTTTTGGGGGGGGGAAATATCCATAACCATAAATATTCACGTACTAGTTAATGTGGTGGTGGTGGTACAACCAACTACTTTAACGTAGATCATTAATATCAAAGTATGAGAAGAAAAAAAAATGAAAATGGCAAGGAAAGAGTTAATATTGTCATTGGAATTGCACAAAGATAGTTACTTTAAAGAAGTGAATTGTGTTTGTTCAACCGTTGTATTAGAATATTTACATTTCGTTTTAAACAATTACGAAAATGAGCTAAACCATTCCCGTGAAACATCATCTTTGCTCAACGAGGTTTCAAATCCAACGTTTAAAAAGACAGAAAGCATAAAAGAGTTAGGAGGATCTGACAAAAACAAGAAAAGAAAAAAAAAAAAAGAAAAAGAAAGTAAAACTCTCGTTGCTCATTTTTTTTTTAATTCTTTTTTTTTTCTTTTTTTTTTACATAGAAACCACGACTAAATCCCTCGACTCTCGTATATTTGATGTCAAACTTTCATTACTATCTTCTTACTTTACCTTGGTGATTTAACAACGCAGTTCTCGTGTTTAGTTTTGAAAACCAGTTTGAGAAATAGAACAAGAAAGAATAAATGAAAGAAAAAATGAGTGAGAGAGAGAGAGAGAGATAGATAGTAATTTCGAAACAAGAAACGTGCCATACGGGATTTGTAACTAAATTTCAATTAAATCTTTTTTTGTCCAATGGAAAAAAAAATAAAAAAAAAGGAATTCAATTTAATCGCCGATAATAATAATCAGCCTAACTCGTTAAAGAAATATGATTTTTTTCTGACAGTTTCTTTCTCTCTTACTCATTCATTTCCTATATTTATTTCCGTAACGACCTCGGCCACGATCAACTCGTAATTTTGCACCTGGCCAACAAGAACGGTAACCCCTTTGCTCGCATTAATGGAACCTACGAACTTTTTCCTCATTCTTTTCCTATTTTTCTTCTACTACATTCTTATGTATTACGTCTTACGCGTTATAGGGTCGGGCTTTTATATTTTGCCAAGTTGTGAACTTGCAAACTGCTGTTTTAAATTGTAATATTTCATTTTTCACTTTTTTTTTTTCTTCTTTTCTCGTATTTTTAAAAACACAAAAAAAAAAGAAAGAAAGAAATTAACGAGCTCGGGAACATAACGTGTTTCTCTTACGTTGGTCTTTTCTTTTCTATTACTTATCGTTTTTTCTTTTTTTTTAGGTAAAACTTCTTAGGTATTTCTTGGTAACGATAAAATTGTATGAAAAGAAATTAAAAAAGATAAAAAAAGTTAGGAAGTATAGGGGTAATGAGAAAGAGAGAGAGAGAGAGAGAGAGAGAGAGAGTGTGAGATAACCAATTGATTGATAATTGAATGTAATTATGTGATGCATCTAGTGTTAGTTAGTTGTATTTGTGTATGTGTGTTTGTATGTATAATATACGTCGATCGATAATTATTATTGCAAGATTAGTTTGTTTATAATACAGGGATATGCATATCTTGAGAGTGTTCGATGTACATTAAATGATTATTAATTAATCGAAGGAAATGCATTATATATAATGTATATGTATATATATTCTACGTGTAGACAAAAAAGTGTCCTTTATTTTAATATAAAAATCATACCTTTATTTCTTTTAAATAATACTTAGTATTTTTGACTTAACAATACATTTTCTACGAGTTAACATTAAACTGCGATTTGCTCCCATCAATATACTTTTAATATTTTTTATATTTATCGCAAGCGGATTTTAATGATTTTCGTATTAAATTGAAGTATATACTTTTTACTACGCGTAGAATACTTTGTCGAGATATAAATCGGTTTGCAAAGGTTCATAAAATGTCAGAGAATGCGATGCTGTAAATTGTACAACTTTGCAATTTCTTTGAAAAGTTTTGGTACATATTTTTTATACTAAAAGTAAATAAATTTTAATGAAACTTATATTAAATTAAATTACACTTTTTTTCCTACGTATTGAATACCTTATCGAATTATAAATCGATCTGCAAAGGTTCATAAAATGTCAGAGAATGCAATGCTGTAAATTGTGCATYTTTGCAATTTCTTTGAAAAGTTTTGGTAAATATTTTTTATACTAAAAGTGAATAAATTTTAATGAAACTTATATTAAATTAAAGTACACTCTTTTATCTACGCGTAGAATACTTTGTCGAGTAATAAATCGATTTGCAAACGTTCATAAAATGGCAAAGAATGCGATGCTGCAAATATTTCCTACTTTGCCATTTCTTTAAAAAGTTTCTGCAAATATTTTTTATACTAAGAGTGAATAGATTTTAATGAACCTTATATTAAATTAAAGTACACTCTTTTATCTACACGTAGAATACAAACTTTAGTTATAAATCAATTTGCAAAGGTTCAAAAAATGGCAAAGAAAAATTGGCGGGTCAGGCATTGTTCACATTGCCTAAGGCCAGGCATTGTTAGCATTGCCGGGGGAGGTTTGGAACCTAGGCCGGTAATGTGAACAATGCCTGGTTTTAGGCATTATTCACATTGCCTAATCTGCCAACTTTTCTTTGCCATTTTTTGAACCTTTGCAAATTGATTTATACCGCGAAAAGGTACTCTACGTGTAGCTAAAAGTATGCACTTTAATTTAACATAAAAATTATTAAGATCCGCTTGCTCTAAGTATGCAAAATATTTGCCGAAACATTTTAAAGAAATGGCAAAGTAGGAAAAATTTTGCAGCATCGCATTCTTTGCCATTTTATGAACTTTTTCCGATTGATTTATAACTCAAATTTGTATTCTGCGCGTAGACAAAAAAGTGTTTTTTAATTTAATATAAAAATCATTAAAATCCATTTGCTAAAAGTATAAAAAATATTTAGCGAAACTTTTCAAAGAAATGGTAAAGATGGACACTTTACAGCATTGCATTCTCTGACATTTTCTGAACTTTACATGCTAAATTTATAACTCGATATGATGTTCTACGCGTAGAAAAAAGAGTGTACTTTAATTTAATATAAAAATCATTAAAATCCATTTGCTAAAAGTATAAAAAATATTTAGCGAAACTTTTCAAAGAAATGGTAAAGATGCACACTTTACAGCATTAGATTCACAGACATTTTCTGCACTTTATATTTGATTTTCATAACACTATAAAGTATTCTACGCGTAGAAAAAAGTGTGTACTTTAATTTAATACGAAAATTATTAAAATCCGCTTGCTATAAATATAAAAAATATTTAGCGAAACTTTTCAAAGAAATAGCAAAAATGCATAATTTACTGTATTGCATTCACCGACATCATCACTGAACAGTAACAGTTAAAACAAATATATTTGATTTATTAAAATAATAACTAGAAAGAGAGAGAAAGTATAAAGATAGTAACTTAGGAATGAGTATGTTTCTTTTTAAGTCAGAAGTAAAAAAAAAATATTTGAAGAAAAGAGATAAGAATAGTAAGGGGTTAATAGGTGATAACGCGATTCCTAGGAAAATAGGCGATTTTAACGCGATGGTAGTAGGTAGCTCGATAAAGGGGTATATAAAGTGCGTTTAAATGAAGGCGGAAAAAGCCGACGAAGGACGATAATGGTTTCCGAAAGGAGCAGTTCTCGCGGCAATTAGCCACCGGCATGGGTTTGGCCCTACGCCAAATGCAGTTTAGGACACTTCGTGTACGTTACCGGGAGCCTGCTGTTTCCTCTCTCTCTCTCTCTCTCTCTCTGTCTATCTTTTTATTTTTCGTTTATATTCTCTTCTGGGAGCTTTTTAATTTTCGATGCGATTAAGCGAATCCGAAATCCAGGTTTTCATCGCCTATTAGAAAACTAGACGCACCTTGTTAAATCGAGAGTACACGCGTTATGGTAAGATTCAACTGATTAAATTCTTCTTTTATTTTCTTTCCTTTTCTTTTTAGAGAATAACGATAACAAATAATAAGTTTTATATGATTTGCATATAACGTTGTATTGTTATTATTATTGCAAAATTAATTTTGTTCTCCGTAAAATATAAAAATGATGCAAATAACGTGTTACAACTGCATGACAAATTGGTGTTTAATAATTTCTAATTTAATTGCAAAAGAAAATAAATTTACATTTTCTATTTATTTTTCTATTTGTCTTATACCACTAATAGAATACTTAATTCGAAACTTACGATTAAAATATCCTTTTAATTATTTGATTATAATCTATATTAAATTAACGATTCGTTTATAAGAGAGATCTTATAAAGAAAGAAAGAAAGAAAAAAAAATAATCGTCGTCACGTTTCTAACGGGTGATAAAAAAGTATACGTAGAAAGTAATAAGTGCAAACGAACGAACGAACGAACGAAAGAAGGGTTTAAAGAAACAACCTTAGAAAGAAAGAAAACTAGTAATAGTAGTAGTACCAGTCGCGTGAACCGACTTACGAGCTTAATTATCCTGCTCCCACCCCCAAACCTACCCCAACCACCCTCCACCCTTAACCCCCCTCTTTCTGACCCCGGCCTTGTTTCTTCGCGAGATAATCTCGGACGAACACAAGCGAGAGTTGGGAAAAACTTTAGAAAATTCTTTTAATTAACCCGGATATGCCTTCTTCCGTGGCTTTCTCCACAACGCGAGAAACTCTCCGAGAAGGAAAGTTTTTCCCTTTTCTTAATTTTTCTTTTTTTTTTTGTATTTTTTCTTAGAAAAAGTATTTTTCCTCCACGCACAATAAGAAACGGAAAGAATAAGATTTTCTATTTTTTCTATTTATACTATCTATTCTATCTATCTGTTTCTTCATCACTTTTTCTCGATTGCAATCGAGTTTGTATAACCTTGGTGTTCCAAGATTGAAATAATCAAAAGAGGGTGAGACTAATTTGAAGCTTTTTCTATTTCCCCCACTCCATGAACCTTTTTCGCACAATATAGATGCTATAGGTAATACCATCGTCAATTCTTTTATCATCGTAGCAGTAGTAGTAGTAGTAGTAGTAGTAGGATGAAGAAGAAAAAAAGAAAAAGAAAAAGAAGAAGAAGAGAAAATCAAGGGGGTGACGAAAGAAAAGTAATACCCTCTTACGATTCCTTGTCACGACAAGTTTTTCTCGGGGCAACATCTATCATCTACGCTTACCACCGTGAGATTTTGGCGACCACGCCATACTCTTTTCTCTAACTATGGCCACACGACCATACTTCCTCGTTTCGATCTTTTTTTTCTTCCTTCTTCTTCTTCTTCTTTCCTCTCTTTTTTCCCCCGTTTACGTTGGACCAACTTTCTCTTCCCATATACATACATATATATGTGTGTGTGTGTGTGTGTATATTTCTCCCTTTTTCTGTACGTGTATTTACGTGTATATAGATATGTATATACGTACGTATATTTATGTGTATATATGTGTATATAGATATATATATATGTATCTATGGGGTTCCCCCTCCATCAAACGCCTTAATAGCCTTTCCCAGCAGGACAGATCGGAGGGGAGGAAATGGCGAATTAGAGGGAGCGTAAAGTATAGAAAAAGAAAGGAAAAAAAAAAAAACGAGATAGAAAGAGATAGAGAGAGAGAGAGAGAGAAGATGAATGGTAGAAAGAAAGAAAGAAAGAAAGAAAAGTATTTGCTTCGGTTCTACGATTGGATTCTCCAAGGACAGCTCGAAAGTACCTAATAAAGCGACCAAACTCTCTGTGCTTTTTGGGGTAGGGGGTTGGGGGTAGGTGCGTAAACGATAAACGATTATACACACACAAAAAAAAGGATGGTAAAGATTAAGGCGAGAATAGGGAAATAGTTAGAGAGAGAGAGAAGGAAAGAAATGAATTTTTCCTTTCTCGCATTGAAAATAATTTGGAAGAACAATGAGTGTTGTTACGTAATTTGTTTGGTGGTGTATGTTATTTGAACTTTTCAACGATTTATTCATTCGATCGATGATTGGATGAATAAATAAATTATTATTAAGTATTGTAGTTTTGTTTTTTAATTTTACTGATTCATGCTACGGACTTGTCTTTTTTTCTTTTCCTTTTTTGTTTTTTTTTTATTCTTTTTTATATTTTATGTACATTCTATTATTGTCAACAGGTGTGATTCTTTTATCGGGAGAGTATTTATTATATTTCGCGTTGGAGAAATAGAATGATATTTTTATTAACTGTACAGAAAAAAAAAGGTATCATTGTGTACAGTCTGGAACACATAAATAACTATTGTCTTTATTAATTAATGTATTCATTCAAAGTATATTTAATTAGAAATGCATTGATATCATCATTTGTAAAATTTAACAACCCGTTGAATTCGTTACGATCCCTATTTTTTACCCCCATGCTATTTTTTTACGCGATCGTAGAAAAAATTGAATACCGTGAAAAAGAAAACAAATGGTTCCAAACTCGATATACCGTAATATAATAAAATACGTGAGCAGTAAAACTACGTTGGATTGCATGCATGCATGCATGCATGCATGCACGCACGCATCAATGTAGAAACGTGTGTGTTAGTAGAGTGCTTCGTTGAATAACATTTTTTCCAAGGTGTATAGACATTTGAGCTTTGAGATAAGTCGAATCATAAAGTTACTCTTGGGTTTTTTTTTTTTTCTATTTTTCTATTATATTAATATGCATATATAAATGTATTTATTATATTAGGATATAGATATACAACGTTACTTTGTTCAAATTTACAACGATGTTACTTTTAAATTAATATATAATTCGAATAAAATGAAATAATAATCGATAATTATAATCTAAATTTTATGGATACATCATTTTTATCGTTTATAAAAATACATATTAACGTTAATTGTGTGATCTCATATATAAATATATTTCTCATATCTTTAAACTTGTTGCAAATAAGAAATGCATAAATTGTTTGATGTAAACCATTAATTTATCTGATTAATTCATACATACATTTATTATTAAAATTATTGAACAAACAAATAAAATAATTAATTAGAACTAATTGTACGTTTCGTCCCTTACTGGGGACTTCATCAGCAACTTGATCATTTACAGTTCACGTGTCCATACATATAATCTTTTTTACAGAGTCATACATTTCAATAAAACTTAACATATTACAATACAATTTGATCCTAAAACACCTTATCTTATCACACGTAATCAAATACAGTAAGGGACGAAACGTACAACTAGTTCAAATTAATTGTTCACAAGATTTATTAACCGTCTATAACTTCCTTTGAGACTTAATAACATATTTGTGGACAAGAATATTGATAATTAAATATAAAATAACATTGATACCAACAAGCAAAATAATAAGCGTTTGCTTTCGTAAAGGGGTTAATCGAGTTAGATAAAAAGAAAGAAAAGAAAAATTAATGATAAAATTTAACAGGGAACTTGGACATGAAAGAAGTAGAACTTAGTTTGATTTAGTTGGACGTTTCGTCCCTTTATTGGGACTTCTTCAGCAACTAGAAATTTTATTTTATTATTATTTCTTATATTACGACATACATGAGGCTCATACAATATATAATTTTTTTACATG
>NW_014569684.1:125566-133558 GCF_001313835.1 Polistes canadensis | reverse complement strand
TTTTTACATGTTACCTTAATCTTTACAGTTCAGCGTCTTTTTTCATTGAGTAGACATACATTTTTCTTTTTATTAATATTCAAAACACAAAACATCTAAACTTCGTTAAATTGATCGTTATTATTTAAGTTCCTCAAAAAAAAAGAAAAATTAATAATACATAGAAAAAGAAATGAGAGATTTAGTCTTGCATGTGGATTGTAAGGTAACATAACCGAATGGAATGTTCAGTAAAACGGTTGATTCAGAAAACGAGTGGTGTAGAGTCACGATAGGAGGTCGGTCGGTCGGTCGGTTGGTCGGCCCGAGGGGGTGTAAGATTGTTCTCGATGGGTCTAGTGGTACGCCATCGAGCACAATCTCTAAACTAAAGCTGTTTATGGACGTAATCCGGAGTATGAGAGGGCTAAGAAAGCGAAAGAGGGATCGGGAAGAGGAATCGGGAAGAAGGAACGAGAGTAGAGGAGTAGGAGTGAAAGGGAAATGCTGGGGCGGGGGTGAGGGGGAGTGGGAGAGTTGAGAAGGGGGGTAAGGAGAGCTGAGTGAGAGATAGAAAAGGGCTAAAGAGCGAAATACCATGGAACGATACGGTGTATTGTAGAGAAGAAGAAGAAGAAGAAGAAAACCATCGATGCAGGTTGGTTGGTTGGTTGGATGGTTGGTTGGTTGGATGGTTGGTTGGATGGTTGGTTGGTGATGTTGAAGAAGGGAATAAGGGAAAGGATGAGAATGAGGTGGAGAGAATAGAGAGCCGGAACTCCTCTCCGGTTTGTGTTGGAAGAAGAAGAAGAGGGAGATATAGTTAAAGATAAAGTGAGTGAGATAGAAGGGCACATTTACCGGAGCAACAGCGAATCAATACTCGCGTTAGACCCGCGAGAGAGAACCCACTCGACCTGGCCAAAGCTATTGCCCATTCGAACGGGACCATCGAATTTAAGGAAACTTTTTTTACGCACTAAAATATTATTACTTCGATAAATATGTTCTCGAAAACTTTTCCATTTTCTTTAACCACTTTATCTATCTATCTAACTATTTATCTAATTAATTATAGAAAACAAATTCAAAAATTTCGTAATTTTATTAACCCCTTGGGTACATTTGACGTCTGAGACACGTCATTCACTTTTTTCCCCTAGGACGTCAAACCAAAAATTAAACTTTTGGATACATTTGATGTCTGAAAAAAGTCATTCATTTGTTTTCCATTTACCATTTCGTTTGGCAGTGATTACTTGAAGACATCTTAACACTTTACTGTGACCGATCGCCTATTAATCGGCTTTTTATTGCCAACGCTTACCGAACAATCGCTTTTGTTGCATTGTTGTTATCAACATTTTATTTAATTTAATTATCCTATCCTGTAATGTGTGCTGTATGTCCTAATATATCCTGTAATAACAGAAAGCGGAAAATTTTCTCTGAGCACATATGAAACGCACAGATACTCCCGTGCTTTAGTGTAGGCTGAAAAACAGCGGTCGTTTGAGTATCTGTGGCTGAGCGGCCGGTCAGTAAAGTGTTAACCCCTTGGCCTATAACCACGAGTCTGACTCGCGGTAAAGAATTTGTGTCATAAACAAAAGCCACGAGTCTGACTCGTGGTGAGGAATTTATACATAAGATGCCGCGTATTTTTAGAACACGTTATTAGAGCAAGCGATTAGAGTTACTCTATATCGAATATTTTTCCTTTAATTGTAACATCAGCAACTGGTTTTTACATTCGTTTCTAACGAAATTGCATGATCTTCTACTTTAGTTGCTCGTAAAGCTTCGTTACTTTCACACGTTTCAAATTGTTATTGATTCATTATCTACTTTAAAATAATAAATTATTTTTTTTCAACTGATCAATTGATTATGATTACACCTCAGACATCTTAAAATTACTATTTGTACTTAAAGATTGTTTATTTTATCAGAATTCCTTTCGTTTCATTGAAATATATATGTCATGAAAAGTATATATTGTATTTTGTGCCAGTTCGGGTATAAGACTGAACAGTTGAATGGCACGGCGCGCGACGACTTTCTTGTTTATTATGGCTCACACAATTGGCAGATATCGTGAAGGCCAAGGGGTTAATACTACATATGTCACCAATATTTTAGAAATAAATAAATTCTTACGTAAAATGTATTGCTTTTTTGCATACTACTACTCGAAGCAACCAAAAATTATATCCGTCCACATGCAAATATTTTCTCAAATAAAATCCGTACCCAAAAGGTTAACACGTTCCCCCCCCCTGCCACACTAAACTTTGCCATTTGATAAGACATCCGCCATGAAACAAAAAAATACGATTAAACATTTGATAATAAAAAAAAAAAAAACAATATATTCTAACACCGAATTCTTATATACCGAGTGTACACGTAATAATAGTCGTCATCTCGACTTTTCTCTCTTGCTTAAGCCGTGGAACGTGGATTACAAAAGGAAAAGAAAAAAAAATCTATCCGTTGAAAAGAACAGAGAATGGGTGGTGGTGGGTGGTAGTAAGGAATAGGGGATTGAGATAAAAGGGGGGGATGAGATAAAAGGGTGACAACAATGTGGAAATAAATTGATGCTCGCGTGCAAATTTTCCCTGAAAACCCACCCTACCACCTACCAAACCCCCATTCCTGTTGAGAGTAGTCTATTGGGTCTTGGAGTGTTCCTGAAGATTACAGCCGTTTTCCACCCGAAAACAAGCAAACATCCGGAGTACCTAACAAAGACAAAGGAAGAGAGACATAGAGAGTGAGAGGGAAAGAGACAGAGAATGACATAATCAAGAGAGAAAGAGAGAGAAACACGTGAACAGGCTGGAAGCAGTAAGGGGAACAAACAGAAAGCTCGATCGTCGTGTTGTCTCTCGGTTGTTCTGAATTTGGCTGACCTAAATGCGAAACTAGATGGTGCATTGTCCTCAAATTCTCTCAAAATCTCTCCCTCTCTTTCTCTCTCTCTCTCTCTCTCTCTCTCTTTTATTACTACTACTACTATTACTATTTTCTTTTCTCTTTGGGCAAATGTCGGAAAAAAGCAAAGAAATCTAGTCAAGCCAGAAGAAAAAGGCTTGAAAATAAAAAGAAAATGAGAATACGAGAGAATAGATTAGAGAGAGAGAGAGAGAGAGAGAAATAGATGAAGAAAATATAGAGGGGGGGAAAAAGGATAAAGAAACGTCGTGCTTGCTGTGTTACGATGCTGACAGGGATGGCAACGAGAAAGAGAGAAAGATAGTCAGGAAAAAGTCCGCAGGGTGGATAGGCGGAGAGAACTGAAATGAAACGAAGCCGGCGGCCAAAGTAGAGATGGTAAAAGTGGTGGAATAGTAGTAGGGGGGAGGGGGAGAAGTAGAAGAAGGAAAGAAAGAAAGAAAGAAAGAGTACGCGAGAATCTAGTAGGGGGTACTGTTGCTGCTGGTGCTGGTTCTGGTGCTGGTGTTGCTGTTGCTGGTGGTGCTGATGCCGAGTCCAACGAGAATACTCTGCACTGACACTGTTGGCATTGGGTACTGATGGTGATACTGGTGTTGGTGTTGGTGCTGGTGTTGGATATTCCAGCCAAGTTAGAGTAGGTAAAAGAGAGAGAGAGAGAGAGAGAGAGAGAGAGAGAGAGAGAGAGTCCATGCCGTTCTGTTCAACAGCGAAATATGAAAACTCCGGAGGCGGTTTTAATTTAGCCACAATGTCTATTGTTTCCCGAGCGCGCGCGTACTCGGCCCAGGGGACAAAAGAAACTCGCGAGATATGGCGGTCGGCCGAGTTTAACCGCCGCCACGCGCGCGTTCTTTTCTATCTTTCTCCGGATTTTTTTTTTTTTTCTTCTTCACTCTCTCTCTCTCTCTCTCTCCCCTCTCCTCCCCTCAGCTCCCTTGTCTTTTCTCTATCTTCTACCACACACACAACTCGTTCTAGTTGCTGCTTTCTGCTGCTTTCTTTCCAAGTATACACATATTTGTATATGTATATATATAAGTGTGGGGTGTGTTTATGTATGTGTGTGTCCTATCTCTCTCTTTTCACTCTCTCTCTTTCTCTCTTCTTTCTCTCGTGTGTGATAGCCGGTATGGAAAAAGAGAGGGTGAATTCGAGGAAAAGAGGTCGGCCCGAAGGCAAACGAGAGAAAGATATAAAAGAAAGAAAAGAAAGAAAAGAAAAAGGGGGCTGAAAATAGAAGAAAGATAGAAAGGAAGAAAGATAAAAAGAAAGAGACGAAAAAAAAGGGAGCCGGTGTAATTTTCGCGCTCGCTCGCGAGGAATCAGACCGGGTGGTGAGTGGGGTGTCAGGAGTGTGGGGGGGGTGGTGGTGGGGTTCAGTCTTTTTCATGGACCGTGAGATTGTCTAGTTTTCGCGCATCCCTTTCCCCCGTTGTCCCCAGCCCCCTGTTGCCCACATTGAAATCGAGGCCACGTCGTCGCCGACCCGATCTCTCCCCCCTCAACCCCTCATTTTTTTTCCTTTTTCTTTCTCTTTTTCTTTCTATCTCTTTTTTTTTTTTTTTTATTTTAGTCTTGTCTCTTTTCTACGGTCCCGGTAATCTAGCGTGGATGATTGGTGCTTATCGAAAGATTCGCGCAGATTTTTTCTCCCCGAAGTTCTTTTCATAGTAGAAGAGAGCCTTGGATCGAGTACCTTTTTTTTTTTCTTCTTATTTTTCTTTTTATTTTCGGTTCCTTCTCTCCTTTCTTTTCTTTTCCTTTCCTTTTTTTTTTTTCTTTTTTTTATTCCCCACTTCTTTCCACTTTCTTACGAAGAAGAAATTTTGTCGAGCTGGATAGATCGATCGGAGTTTCGTAATCGTTAAAACCCACCCTTACCAACCCCCATCGAGAACACGTGGTCTCAATTTGCGATTTCTTTTCTTTCCTCTACTTTTCTTTTCTTCTTTCTTTTTTATTTTTTTTTTGTTATTTTATTTTCTTTCCATGCTCCGATAATAAGATAAGTTTAATTTAAGTTTTCCAAGTCTTTCGGTTGTAAATAAAAAAAAAAAAAAAAGAAAAAATAAAAGGTAGAAGTAGAAGAAGAAGAACGAAAAATAAAGATTCTCTTTCTTTTTCTCTCGTCGTTAAAAGTTGGCAAAGATTTCAAGCGTATCTTTGATAACAGTAATAAAATAATGTGATTCGTGAAACGAAACAATGGTAATTATTTGATTATCTCGAATTAATCTGGCATAACAGAAGTCACATTTTTCTATTCCTTTTTTATACATTCATACATACATTATTATTATTATAAATAGTATATGATATATTTGATTTGTTAATATAGGTATGAAAAAATTATTAATTTAAAAAGAATTGAATATTTGGTATCATTTAAATGATTCGTTGTTTTTTGTATTACATGGTTAAAACAAAATTGATGATACATAGTATGGTTAGGGGACAACCAAGTAATTGCACTTTTTTAAATGTCCAATTTAATAATGTATGCGATTTAAATGTCGGGAATAAATGTTGAACGATCGAACATCGAGTTTTCTCTTGCAACTCTCCTCGAGTTGTTTTACTTCAATTTACGACCCTTAAATCATTATCATCAATAGTTGAGAACCCTTATCTCATCTTGTTTTCTACCATGAAATTTTTGTAATCAATATCGAGCTGTTGTTACTGTTAACTAAATTGATCAAAAGCATGGGGCTCGTTATAGTAGTCTCGAGAAGTTGATGTTGCATTATGTTTCAATTTAAACTAGCATAAATTAGAATTGCAAGAATTTTCTTTTACCTCTTCCCCTCACCCCACTCTACCCTCAGTTCTCCCTGTTAACAATTAAAAATTTAACAATATTGAGCAATAACAATATAAGCGGAATATTTCATTGCGACAATGTTACGTTCTCGAAAATTGTCCACCAATTGCGTGATCACGAAGCAGAAATAAACGGATAATTAAAACGAGTAGCGTTGCTAAAATTTAAAAGTAATAAATAAAAAAAAAAGGAGAGGTTGGAGGGAAGGCAGGGGGTGACCGGGCAATTATTTTTGCATCAACTTTAATAATAATATATATATATATATATATATCTTTTCGTTAATGGAAAAATGATACCAAGCGTTTGATTAAATTGTTGATAAAATTTCAAAAACTACGATGAGACAGAGGAATCCAACAAACTCTTTTAACAACAACACTACTACTACTACTTATTAATGTACTCTCGCATAACAAGATTATATTATTATTATTATTATTATTATTATTCTTCGTCATCGTAATAAACGTGGATAGTAGCACCGCGTTCAAATTAATTATTATTCCCGTAGAACGTTTAACGTTAAACGTTAAAAAGGAAATGGTACCATTGCATTCAACGCGACAATCCTTGTGTGCCCATTATATGCTAGGCCACCCGTGGAGAGTCAAAGGAACGATTTATTTACTGCAGGTTACCTCGAAGCTAGTCATTAATACCTTCTCTCTCTCTCTCTCTCTCTCTCTCTCTCTCTCTCTCGTCTACTTACTACTACTATCATCACTGCTATTACTACTACTACTAGTTACTACTACTTACCACTACTATTACTGCATCTCTAAAATACTCATGCGAGACTCAGCTTTAATCGTCTTATAAAAGTGTACGCAAATTAATCTCTTCTTCCTTACGGCAAAACTTAAAGGAAAGAATCTTTTCTTCATCTTTCTCTCCTTCTTCTTCTTCTTCTTCTAATGTTGGAGTCCTTTTTTTTGCCCTTCTTTTATTTTTCTTTCCTTTTTTCTATTTTCTTTTTAACGATGCATCATCCTAACGTTAAATCTTCTCAAAATTTACTTACTATTTTATTGAATAACTTTTGAAATAGAATTGTTTTTAAATGTAATAAGAAAACTGCATTTTTCTATTTTATATTAATATTTCCTTTTTTCGTATCAAACCCATTTTGATTGTTTCAAAAATGATATTATTATTAAAATGTTGAAAGATAGATAGATAGAAAAAGAATAAAAAAGCGAGTAATGACTTACTTTACAATAGAAAATCTTTTCAGTAACGGAAACGAGAACGAAATGCATGAACGCACGCACGTATGCACGTATGCAACCCTACCCCCATTGGAAATGTACAATACGAGACGGAATAATGCCGTCAATGAAATCGGAGTGGTTCTATCAGTATGAGATAGAATGGGGTGTGTAGGAAGGAGGTTGGGGGAGGTTGGGGAGTGGGTGGGTGGGATTGGGGGAGGAATATCAACGCATTCGATATCACACGCAGTAAACGTCATAACGTGTGCGGTGTGCCGGCTATGGCAAATTCCACGAAACGCCATGCGATCGATCTCGCGGAAGCACATTGTCACCATACGGGGAGTGCATATATCGCAATTACGCATAACGCATCCTCGACGTAAACCGAGAGGACTACGTGCATTTCGTAGGGTGGAAAACAACCATTTCCATTAATTTCCATTAACGGTTGGTATGGGAAGCAGACTAGGAAGAAGGTGAAACAGCAGGAGGACGAGGGGGGAAGGTGGGGGTTGGGGCTGGGGGGGGTAAAGGAGGGGACAAGGGATAGAGGATTGGACTACTACTGCACTGTGGTAGAGAGAATCATACTCTGGCTACTTTACATAGGGACTGCATACAAACCAGAGAGAGAGAGAGAGAGAGAAAGAGAGATAGAGAGAGAGAGAGAGTGAAAGATGTGTAATTGTGTACGTTACACGTCAGAGAATTTCCGAGTAAGCTTTGACTTTTATAACGACGTTGCTCTCGGTCCGAAAACTTTCCGGGATTTGTCCGAAGGGTGAATTAGTTTCATCTCTTTCTCTTTTTATCTCTTATTCGTACATTCGTAGAAATGAGAAGGAATTCATTCCAAATTTTCTGTTTATCTCCAAGAGTTGCTAAAGGGAAAACACGTCTGCAATATTATTATGTATATATATATATATATATATATAATTATCTATTTTACGGTCTTTTATTTTTTGTATAATAATAATCATTCTTATAGAAAAATAGTATTATAAT
>NW_014569684.1:120787-124687 GCF_001313835.1 Polistes canadensis | reverse complement strand
TATATTAAACTAATTCTTCTTTTTTATAATATATAAATGTTATGATATATAAATGTTAATCCTATTCGTATATGCGATTTGTTTTTGTATTTTAACGTGGTATACGAAATTACTGTTATCCGGTTATATAAATTGATCGATGATAATTTGACTTTTGAAATATTTTCATATCCCTTATCATACGATTGGTTTTATTTTTATCATTTATATTCGTGATATTCGATATAGGTATCTCCGGGAAATGAATATTCGTATAACGTAAATTACTTGGCTGTTTATTGCATTTAAATTTATCATCGTTAATATAACTGATCATATATATTCATATATTTATATAAAATATATATATAAAATGTGAAGAGAAAAAAGGACACGTAACGTTGATTTAATTGAAAAATAAAAACTGACTGATTAAATAATAAATACATACGACCCTGCAAATATATTGTCCGAATTATCAGAAAAAAGAGTTAAAGAAGAAAAATAAAAAAAAAAAAGGAAAAAGCTAAACCGAGGGATGAATACACTGGACGAAATCGAAAGGACCCTTTTCTTTTTTTTTATTTATCGGTCCGTTGAGCACACGTTCACGTTCGAAGATTTTTCGAGGGAAATGCTATTACGAAAAGGTTTTGCATTGGATCTCGGTTTCTTCCGGAGGCGATAAACGCTACTACTACTACTATTGAAATTTCAGTATGTATATGTAGGTGAATGTGTGTTTGTATATGTATAACATTGTACAAATACTTGTGACTGACTGTGACTGTGACTGTGACTGTAATCGTGATTGTGACTGTGATTGTGATTGTGTAAGTATATGTAGGACCCTTTACTACGTTTTACCCTTCCCTACGTTTAAAGATATAGGACTCCTAGTGAAAAAGAATTGTCTTAGATCGATAAAAAGCCCCCGTGTGCTGTTCCTACTTTTCTTTTTTCTTTTTTTATTTTTTTTATATACTCTATCTGTCTCATTTTACGTTGACGCAAATTGGGTTGTGTCAAAGACGAACAAAAATACACGTAGAAAGGAATTATAATGGATTCACGCTCGAAAACTGCGAGACTGAGGAGAAAGAACTAAAGAGAGAGAGGGAGATAGATAGATAGAGATGAATAGAAAGAGTAAGAGAGTAAGAAAAGGTCTAGTCTGCGTATTTTTTTTCTTTTTTTCTTTTTTTTTCCCCTTTTCTGCATCGGTACGGACTGACTAACCAGCCCGTCGACGGGGAAAGGGCATTAATTTTCGAGGAAAGCGCGACAAGAATAAAATTCAGTGCACGGTGTGCAGTTTGAGCACACGAGCAACTCACGTTCTCTCTCTCTCTCTCTCACTCACTCTCTTTCACTCACTTTTTTTCTTTTACTTTTACTCTTACTCGACGTCGTTTAACCCTTCGACGACGGATCGGTGATTTTTCTTCTTCCTTCTTCCTTCTACTCCTCTATTTTTTTCCTTTTTTTCTTCCTCTCTCTCTCTCTCTCTCTCTCTCTCTCTCTTTCTTTCTCTCTCCTTTTTTGTCGTTAGTTCTTTCACAGGGTTGGTTCGGTCCTTTCCGTATAAATTAGCGTTTGCTCGCGAAATTCTGTTTGCTTTTAGGAAACCGCTAACCGTTAGCGAGTTAGAGAAAAAGAGTAAGTGAGAGAGAGAGAGAGAGAGAGAGAGTGAGAGAGAGAGAGAGAGAGAGAGAGAGATTTCTCGTTATTATTCTTTGGAAGAAAGTTTTTGTGATTCTTTTGACGAAAAGAAAAAAAAAGAACAAAAAAATGCTTTAAGACTTTCGAAAACGGTCTCCGAGTAGTAGAAGAAGCATTAGTACTTCTTCCTCTTTTTTTCTTTTTATGTTTGTGTAATATTTACACTGACGTAAAGATAATTAAAGTAAACTAGAGTAGGATTTAGATGGACCAAGTGAAAGAAGATAGTAAGATTAAATATGATAGATGAAATGTGTGTGTGTGTGACATTTTTATTTCCGATCAGAATTGAAATTATTTTTAAATATTGTTATATTAAATATATTTTATTGAGATTAGAAAAATAAAAAAAAAAAAGAAACTAATCCAATTATAAATAACACGTTATTAAACGAATAGAAATGTGATATAAAATTTATACTAATAATTTATTATCTAAACTGTGTGTGTGTGTGTGGTGTGTGTAATAACATTATTAATTAATTATTAATATGCAATATGCAATATAATTTGTTTGCATAAAATGTAATAATACACTTATAAATTATCAATTTATACAAATACAGAGACGGGTAATTCTACTTTATCGGGCGCGTGAATAATATTTATTAATTAAATTTAATATCCCAAAATGGATTATAATGAAAGTATAAAATATTCAAATGGAAAAGTATAAAAATAGATGAGTATAAAAGAATGACATAAAGATAAAGAAGAAGAAGAAGAGAAGGTGAAAGAGAATGAAAGGAAGAAGAGAAGAGAATAGAATAGAAGTTGTTCAAGTTCGCGATTAGTATGCGAGTCCTCGAGAGTTTTCGCACGACACAACGATGAACGTTTCCGTGCTACCTCGCAGAGTAGTCGACCCTTGGTCGGAGGAAATCAAGGGCGTTTATGGGAATCTTGACGGAAGCACGCGCATCACTCGTTTCCGTTCTTAACCATCAATCTTTTTTTTCCTCTCCCTCGTTCGATAAAATTATAATTAAAAATAATACTTTTTAGTTATTAGATTTTTCATTTTCATTCACGTACATTCTATTATTATTATTATCATAATTATAATCACATATGTGTATTATAAATGATAATTTTGTAAATTGTGTTAGATAATTTTACAGATTATCTAGAGAGAGAATATCGTAGTAAATATATTTAAAAAAGAAAAAAGAAAATAATTAAGTTTACTTGAAAATAATTACACAACATTTTGTATTACATTTTTAAATAAGAGATACGAGAATCTCTCTTCTAATTAATATTATATTATAATTAATCTTATCAAAGGAAATGAGTATATATGTATCCAGGATGTACCTAGATTTTCTTTCCTTTTTCAAATACTTGTTAATAGAACATTTGAAAAAATTGTTCTCAGTTTGACACAAAGCCGCTTTATTTAATAATATCACATATATATATATATATATATCGTTTTAATCTCTCTTATTTTTGAAAACATGAAATATCACATATAAAAAAGTATAAAATAAAATAAAATAAAATAAAAATAAAAATAAAATAAAAATAAGGGAAGGAACGATCAGGCAACACGTTCTCTCATGGAAACAACACCGGAATGGTGTACGGCACGAATCAGATCTCGCATATTTTCCACTGATGTCGAGCAGACACGGTAAAATAGCACGATGGCAATGTTAAAGCAGAGATAATCCGGGCACGTGGAACGTGCGGATGACGACTCTCAAGCTCGCTTTTAATATACATTTATTTGATAGAAAAATCCCATTCTACGTTTTCCAATTCCCATATATCCCGAACTACCACCTCCCCTATCACCCCAACCCCAACCCCAACCCCCGTTTCGTTCCTTTCCCCATTCCATTCTCGGCCTATCTCAGCGGATATTAACTTCATTAAGTAGAAAATTCCAGAAGGATTTATCTGTGACTTGTCGACATTAAAGAAGCTTTTTACCTCTTTTCTTTTTTTTTCTTTTTTTTCCTACCTTTCGATGCGGCTTTTCCGCGACCGACTTAATCCTTTGCTCTTTCTTCCTTTTTTCCTTTTTCTTTCTTTCTTTCTTTCTTCTTCCTAATTCAGTACGATCAATGTCGTTTCATTTATCCGTTTTCTCACGAACTTGAACAAACCCCTCCCCCCTCCTCTCCTGTTCTCATTTATAGTTAATTTTTTTTTACTCTTTTAATTTTTCTTCTCATATATATATATATATAT
>NW_014569684.1:118661-119808 GCF_001313835.1 Polistes canadensis | reverse complement strand
ACGTGTGAAGTGGGTGGAATTTAATATTAAAAAAAATAAGATTTGATTGGATCATTTGAAATGTTTTAGAATTATTATAAATAGAAATATAATATACGCGAGATTTTTACAGGATTTATATAATAATAAATATGTATACGTGTGAAGTGGAATTTAACATTAAAAAAAATAAGATTTGATTGGATCATTTGAAAATTTATTTCCTTCCTCCTTTTTTTCTTCTTACTTTCTTTCTTTAACAAAATTTTCTTCATCAGAGACGAGTTATGTAAAATTCATTCAATATTCATTCATTATTTTAAAATACTTTATATAATTATACACACCTATTCCTATTCCTTCCCATTGATATTGTAATTTTAAATCGCATTGCAAAGAACCCTTCCACCCCTCCTTCTCTTCTTTAGATATTACCCTAAAATTAGCGTATTTCAATGGGAACCCGGTATTATTAGGTATGAAAAGTGGAGCATGAAGTTTTAGGCCAATCCTATTTCTTCTCTATCTTTTGTCGAAATTTAAAGATCAGATCTCTTTATTCTGGCAAAGGATGGTTTCACGTTCGGTATTACGATAAACGGTCAAGAATTTTTCATGAATTTAAATCAGCTAGAGCAACTTGGCAATCACTGGAGGTTGGCCGGCATCAGAGAAATATATTACAACCAGGAGTAGTAGTGTATCCAGTGCGAGAGTAACGTGTATAAGAGAGAAATAGAGATAGAGATAGAGATAGAGATAGAGGTAGAGATATATAGGGAGAGAGTGAGTGAGAGAGAGAGAGAGAGAGAGAGAGAGAGAGAGAGAACATATGGGAATCGTGGAGTCAGCCAAGTTCACGTAGCATGCGCAAGATATTATCTCGTCGTAGTTTACGTCCCATTATAGCAGCGTATTCCGCGCGGTAGGTAGGTAGGTATACTAGTCCAGATAAACAGGATCATGAAGACGTTGGAAATTTTCCGAAAATTTATACTACCCCAAGTAGAATTTCCTAAAATAGGAAAATTTGTTTTAAACGTAGTATATACCGATATTTCTTTATAATATATTCATTTTTCTATATTTCTTTTTGTTTTAGATTCATATTCGTCATTTTATTCTTATTAGAATTATCAGTGAAAGAGGAATAAAAATTAATATAATT
>NW_014569684.1:114359-117316 GCF_001313835.1 Polistes canadensis | reverse complement strand
TAATATATATATTAATTTATTATATTACCGATGATACTTTAGATTAATATATATATATAATTAATTATTAATTTTGAATATAATTTATGTGAAAATAAATTGAATATTTATTCGAGATAAAAACGAAAATGAATTTCCATATTAAATATTATATAGAGCAAGTATGTATGAGTATTAAGTTAAGTACTATGATTTTGTTGTTGTTGTTGTTGTTGTAAATAGGTATATGAACGTTATTATACGTTCTCAATAAGTATGTATATTTGTATCGTAGGAGGTTATGGATCACGATGTCGTGCATGATAGGGGTTTGGCGACGAAGTAATTCTGCATCGTTCTTCTAGAAAGATATGAGATCGAGTTTTACCTTACTTCTAGTACATACATACATACATACATACATAGGGGAACAGTCATCGTGAAGCGTGGATCTCAATCGACTTTCCAGCAAGATTCCTTTTCGAGATTCTCTCGTGCTCTCCATAAAGTGTGATCGTAATCCGTGAAAAGATGCAAACGAGTTTCTTTTACGAGCCGCTGGAGAATATTTCTTTTCAACTATTTTTCGTTTCTTTTTTTCGTTCTTTTTTCGTTTTTTTTTTTTCTTTTTTTCTCGTGCGTAAAAGAAAAAGTTGTTAAGGGACGCGGAAACGATACTTAATCGCTCTAATTAACATGATATTAAATTCTATTTATATAACCTAGGTGTTCCGTTCGGCCGAAAATAATGACACTTAACACGGTTTACTTCCTTTAAAATTCAATTTTACGGATCAAAGAGGAAACGGCTCCTACGAAAATCGAATAAATTTTCGATCAGAGGTCTCTGGAAAATTTAAGAAACTTTACTTGCTCGAGTGGGGTATTACGTATAACTCAAAAAGAGTTTTCGGGTAATACAATTTTTAGAAATTTTCTTTACAAGAGTAAAAAGGGAGAACAGGAAAAAAGAAAAGAAAAGAAAAAAAAAGTAAAAGCAAAAAAAATATCGGGAAGAGAAAGAGTAGTAGTTGAGTTCTTTACGAACCACGAAAAAAAAAAAAAAAAAAAAAAAAAAGGAAAACCAAAAAAAATATTCAATGTACTCGATTTTTACGGATTTGNGGAGAACAGGAAAAAAGAAAAGAAAAGAAAAAAAAAGTAAAAGCAAAAAAAATATCGGGAAGAGAAAGAGTAGTAGTTGAGTTCTTTACGAACCAAAAAAAAAAAAAAAAAAAATAGGAAAACCAAAGAAAATATTCAATGTACTCGATTTTTACGGATTTGTTTAAATGGGTAATATAAATGGGTCATATAAATGAAAAGACATATATATATAGAGAGAGAGAGAACTGAAGATGGTTTATTAAAGCAACCACGACTCGATCTCGTTTCTAGTGCTTCTCTTCGCACAGTTCTTTGCCTGGTGAACGCGTGTCACTTGATGCTTGAATCTCAAGTCTCTCTCTCTCTTTCTCTTTCTCTCTTTATGCCTATCTCTGTTTTATTCACTTTCCCTTCAAGAGTCGAGTATTAGCCTCTTCTATCCAAGAAGTTGGTAGTTTAGATCCATCGAATTACAATGCACTCACTCACTTACTCATTCAGTTAGGTAACATCAACAACAACTGACGATTAACAAAACTACAACGTTGTTATTATTCGATTACGATTTTGATTATCATTTAAATCGAATACGTAACGAAGTTATTTCTTTTTTTTGTTTTTTTTTTTGTAATCGTTTCATTTTCTTCCACATCGTTTTTATTATTCTTCGTTAACCCTTCTTTGCATGATTTTTTCTTTTCTTTTAAAATAAATCAGGGTGATGTAATTAATGCTCTAGATTAAAGGAAAAATATTTAAAAAAATCCTAGTGCTATTTTTTGACAACTGCGTTTTGTTGTACGCAATAGTCGCTTAAAAAGTTGCCAGCAACAACAAATATACAGTACAAGGGTTTTGAGTACCTTTTTTTGTTGATTAAATATTATGATTGAAATTTCCATCATCATGCAAAGAAGGGTTAATTAATATTTCAATATATAATAAGATATTGAATTTGATTTTTATTTTTATGAATTTTATTAGGAAAATACGTGGTTTGATATGACACATTATCGTAGAAAAATAAACTTCGCGAATTATTATGGCAATAAATAATCATTCGTGCGAACGATAGGTAATACATACGTCACACGCTGATGATCATCAATATTTTTATTTGTTTTTTTTTCGAATAAAAGATGATTGAATTTTCCATCCCAGAAGATATAAAAAACAAACTGACAACTTTTTGTCGTGTTTTTTTTTTGCGTGTGCTTGATCCATTTTAATAAACTATGAATTATTTAAAAATCTCATAAAAGGAGAGAATATTCTTCTATCGATTAATTCTGTGTGTGTATGTGTATAACAGATCGGAATAATATTTTTCTAAAACGAACTTGCGAATCACGATACAATAAAAGATTCAATAGCTTGCAAAATTCGTACAGACTAAAAAGACTGTTCAGGATTTGTTTCAATTATGTAAACAAATTTTCTAAAACGGCGAAAAAATAGTGTGCTTATACCTGTAAACAGATTTGATCCTAGGATCAAAACGATCGTTTTTTGTTGAAATGGCCTTAGATTCTAAACGAAAAGTACACAAAATTACTAGAAATTCAATGTTTTTTAGTCTCTTTATATATATATAATAATAATAATATTATTAATATTATTAATTATTAATATAGTAATATTATTAATATTATAATAATAATAATAATATATGTATATAATTCTGCTGTGGTCAGCCTATCAGAAAAATTGACTCACAATAGAATAAAATAAAATACAATATAATATAAACGTAGATTTTAATTATCTCAATCGTTTATTTTCACTATTATTATATTACTATTATTTGAGATGTTTCTACTTTCTTTCGTATTATTTATATTCTCATAGATCGTACTGGTATTGCCAATAAA